>NW_027202324.1:0-283890 GCF_024711535.1 Dipodomys merriami
CCCCCATTGTGTACACACTTTATCCACAAATTTATTACTCAATTCAAAACCTCTGAGACATAAATTCCTTAAGATCAGTACTACCTATTTATACCTACATAATATTTTAAGCATTTTCAGTTTTTAATATCTCCTTTATATCCCTCCCCTTCTCTCCAAATATTCACGTTCTTCTCTAAATAGATTGTTATCGATTCTACATAATTTTATTAATTTTTACTTTTCTATTTTTTCTGGTCTCTTTTCTTTTCTCTTTCCCTTTCTTCTTTTTTTCTCTCCCTCTACATTCATCCTACCCAACCTATTTCCTGCTTTGAGATTAGGACTTAGTTAACTCTCCCTGTGCCTCCCCACATCAATCTATTCCTATTTTTTACCCATATCTCTCCCTAACCCTAATAATTTCTGGTTTTCCAAATTCTTTGCGGTTCATACCCCATTAACAGATAGTTGTTTTATGTTGAATAGATGTATCTGTTGAACAAGATTTTATATGTAGACTATTGACTTTGCAAATTCAGACTTTGGTTGATGCTTGCCTTAAGATAGTGTTCTAGCACAAAACTGGTGTTAATTTCATCCCAAATGGGCAGAGTAAGCCAGAAAAACACAAGAAAAATGGCAAGTCTGGGTATCTCAACTCCCAATCTTGATAATCAGTTGACAGAACAGATAATGAATAATCCAGAGGAGAGGTCCCAAATAGCTCTACAAACACTGCTGGCAAACATGATAAATGAAAAGATTGAAAAGTTACAAAGGATTCTGTATGAGCATGATAGGGAGAGAGAGTAGGCAATCCAAAATTTTATACAGGAATGTCATAAGCATGAGGAAGCTACTCAAAAACTGATACATGATTTGCATGAGCAGTTTGAGAATACTCAAAGAGAAAGGCAGGAATGGTGTGAGCAGGCTGAGAACACTCAAAGAGAACTACAGGAATCCCATGAACGGGAGGAAGCTAATCAAAGAGTAAAACAGCAATTGAGAGAACAGGATGAGAATACACAAAGATCACTAATGGCACTCATGTGATCCATTAACAAAAAGCTGAAGGAAGTAAGGGAGACCACAAAGGGAATGCTGAATGGAACCCAACAGAAGGAATGGGAGTCCAAGGAAACCATAACCAATCAACTAAGTGATTTGAGAATAAACA
Source organism: Dipodomys merriami (assembly GCF_024711535.1). Classification (NCBI taxonomy): domain Eukaryota; kingdom Metazoa; phylum Chordata; class Mammalia; order Rodentia; family Heteromyidae; genus Dipodomys; species Dipodomys merriami. Next base: position 1,163 of record NW_027202324.1, read on the forward strand.
ATGACACCAAATTAAGGAAGTAAAGAAGTTCATACAAGATCTAACACAAAGCTTCAACAAAGAATTTGAAGCCATCAAAGCTGACCAATTAGAAGGAAAAGAGATAAAAAACGAAGTAGAAAGTCTTGACAGCAGGTTAGACCATGCAGAAGATCGAATCTCGGGGATTTAAGACAGCCTAGACATTATAGAGAAAGATCATACAACCATCCAAGACAAGTCCAAGAACTATGATAGATATATCCATCACTTGGATGACACCATCAGAAGGCCTAATCTAAGGATAATGAGTGTAGAGGAGTACCTAGAAACAGAAGTTAATGGTCTAGGAAATTTGTTTAACAGGATCGTAGCAGAGAACTTCCCAAACATGCAAAAAGATAGGCCTATTCAGATACAAGAAGCTTTTAGAACCCCAAATAGACCAGACTAGAATAGGACATCCCACCTTCACATTATAATCCACACAGGATCAACTCAGACTGAGGAAAAGATCCTTAAAACTGTCAAGGAGAAAAGATTAATCACGTATGAAGGGAAAACAATTAGAACCACCTCAGATTTCTCAGCAGAGACAATCAAAGCAAGAAGAGCCTGGGATGATGTATGCCATGCCCTAAAAACAAACAACTATCAACCAAGAATACTGTACCCAGCTAAACTCTCCTTCATAACTGAAGGCCAAATAAAAACCTTCCATAGCAAAGAAAAATTGAAACAATACATCTCCACCAAACCAGCCCTACGAAAGATTCTTAAAGCTGTCCCACACATAGAAAACCAACAAGACCACAATAAAGGCCAAGAAACCACACCCAAACTGAGACTCCAAGAACCATAGGAAGAACCCAGGTTTGCAGCCCCAAAGAAGGTGGATTACATGGCTAGAACTCCCAAATACCTCTCAGTCCTATCTCTCAACATTATCGCACTTAAATCTCCAATTAAGCGACATAGACTGTCTAGTTGGATTAGAAAGGAAGATCCTTCTATCTGCTGCCTTCAGGAGTAACATCTTGGCCGTAAAAACAAACACATTTTCAATGTTAAAGGCTGGAACAAAATCTACCAATCAAACGGCCTCCATAAACTGGCGGCAGTGGAAATCCTAATATCAGATAAAATAGACTTCAAATTAAAATTCGTCAGAAGAGGTAATGAAGGTCGCTACATACTAATTAAGGGATCTCTCCTTCAGAGGATATTACAATTCTAAATATCTATTCGCCAAACAATGGAGCACCCAAATTTATCCAAGAAACACTATTTTCCCTCCAATCCCACATAGATTCAAAGACATCAATTGTTGGGGATTGTAACACACCACTCTCCCCACAAGATAGATCAACTCGGCAAAATCTCAACAGAGAAACCGCAGATCTAAACAGCTGCATAGATCAACTAGATTTAACAGACATCTACTGAATATTTCACCCAGAAGCATCAGAATACACGTTTTTCTCAGCAGCACATGGAACATTTTCTAAAATAGACAACATTTTAGGCCACAACGCAAACTTGTCCAAATTCAGAAACATTGAAGCTATACCTTGCATTCTCTCAGATCACAAAGGAATAAAATTACAACTCAACACCAAAAGCCACCAAAAAAAGTCTGGTAGCACATGGAGGCTGAACAACACACTGCTGAATCATGAGTGGGTCATGGAAGAGATTAGAAAGGAAATTCAAATGTGCATGCTATTCAACAAATATGAAAACACAAATTACCAGCTCTTCTGGAACACAGGAGTCAAAGCAGACCCTCTGAAAACATTACAGGATGGAATAGGAGAAACCGGAGGTCTCCTTGGCTCAGGACATAATTTTCTAAATAGAGACCCGGAAACACAACAAATCAGAAAAAGGTTGGACAAATGGGATTGCCTGAAGTTGCAGAGCTTCTGCACGACAAAGGACATAGCTAGCAAGATCAATAGAAAGCCCACGGTTTGGGAGAAGATCTTCACTAGCCATACAACAGACAAGGGTCTCATATCTAAAATATACTTGGAACACAACAAATTACATCCCCCATCAACAAATCCTCAAAGAAACAACTGCCCAATAAATAAATGGGCTAAAGACTTAAAGAGAAACTTCTCTGAAGGGGAAAGAAGGATAGCCAATAGACACATGAAGAAATGCTCAACCTCCCTAGCCATAAAAGAAATGCAAATCAAAACAACATTGAGATACCACCTCACCCTAGTTAGAATGGCAAAAATCAAAAATTCTAACAACAACAGATGCTGGAGGGGATGTGGACAGAAGGGAACCTTACTTGTAAACTTGTTCAACCACATTGGAAAGCAGTATGGAGGTTCTTCAAATGACTTCACATAGAGCTCCCCTATGACCCAGCAATCCCACTCTTTGACATTTACCCAAATGATTACAAACAAGACCACACTAAAGCTACCAGCACAACCATGTTTACTGCGGCATTATTTACCATAGCTAAGATATGGAACCAACCCAGATGCCCCTCAGTAGATGAATTGGTCAAGAAAATGTGGAATATATACACAATAGAATTCTATGCCTCCATCAGAAAGAATGACATTGCCCCATTTCTTAGGAAATGGAAAAACTTGGAAAAATTATATTAAGTGAAGTAAGCCAGGCCCAAATAAAAATAGGTCCCATGGTTTCCCTTATTTGCAATATCTAGTATATGTATGAGTCAAACGGAAAAGTCAGATAATGTGATGTTAAGAAAATGAACCTTTAGATATGTATTTTAAAGTTTTTTTCTTTCATGCATTTGTTTCTAAAGCATTTATAAGATTATCTCTTTGTTGCTTGGTATGTCCCTCCCCCACAGTATAACCCCTGCTTTCACTATATTTGATGTCAGTATAACTTGTGGAGGAGATGGGGAAAAACAAGTCCTTTAAGGATACTGGTGTACCTGTTGCAACAATGAGAAGTACAAGTTGTCATGTCGAAAACGAGCTTTGTAACGTTGGTGCAGTGGGGGAGAGGGGGGAAGGATTGAGTTGGGGCGTGGGGGGGGAGGCTGGGAAGGGATGTGAAGGGTAAACAAAGGAGGAGTCTGCAATGCTTGATAAGAAATGTACGCATCATGCTGCCCATGTAATTGTAACCTCTCTGTACCTTATGTTCACAAAAAAAATTAAAATTAAAAAAAATAATGAATGCCCTCTGTTCATTGCTACGCTATTCACGAAAACCAAGTTATGAAAACAGCTCAGATGTGCTACAATAGATAAGTGGATCAGAAAATGACCCACTAAAATACACTTAGAACTCAAAAGGTTAACCCCCAAAAACAAATCCTCAAAAAACAGCAATCCAATTAATTCATGGGCTAAAGACATAAAGAAAGATTTCTCCAAAGAAGAGAAAGAATAGCTGGTAGACACATGAAAAAGTGTTCATTGCCAGGTGCTTGTGACTCACACCCGTATTCCTAGCTATTCAGGATGCTGAGATCTCAGGATTATGGTTCAAAGTCAGCTCAGGCAGGAAAGTCCATGAGACTCTTATCTCCAGTAAACCACTAGAAAATCGGAAGTGATGCTGTGGCTGAAGCAGTAGAGCACTTGCCTTGAGCTGAAGAACGCAGAGTCAGCACCCAAGACTAGAGTTCAAGCCCCACGACCAAAAGAAGAAAAAAAGAAAGAAAGAAAAAGTGTTCAACATCTCTAGACATATAACAAATGCAAATCAAAACAACATTGAGATTCTTCACCCCAGTAACAATGACCATTATCAAGAAAACTAACAAATAACAGATGCTGGCAGAGATGTGGCCAAAAGTGAATGTTACATTACACTGTTGGTGGGAAGGTAAACTGGTTCAATCATTCTGGAAAGTAGTGTGGGGGAAAAGGCTAAACATAGAGCTTCCCTAGGACCTACTATTCTATTCCTGGGCATTTATCCAATTGACCACAAACCAGACAAACTAAAGGTCCAAGAACAACTCTGTTCATTGCAGCATTGTTTATCATAGCTAAGATATGGAATCAACCCAGATGCCCCTCAATGGATGGATGGATTATGAAAATGTGGTATATGTACACAATGGAATTCTATACTTTCATCAGAATATTGCTCCAGTCCTAAGGAAATGGAAAGACTTGGAAAATTACTAAGCAAAGTGAACCCAAGGAAGTGTAGGCTGCATGATTTCCCTCATTTGTAATGACTAGACTGTGCCTATAAATCTACAAGTAAGCACACTGGATGGTAAAAAAAATACACTCTAGACTTTCACAATGTAAATGTTTAAAGGAGGATGTTCTTAGGAAAGGATCACAAAGGCTCAATAGCTATAAAATGATGCTTATTGAAATGATTTCCAAGAAAGGGAAAAAAGAGGTTTGTGTTACTTTATTTTTTGTGGTTTTTTTTCCCTCACATTTATTGCTGTTTTTGACTTCTGTACCTTTTGTCTTCTATGTAAGTTTATCAGTTAAAGGGTAAGGGTAAAAGATGGTGTAACAAAGGGTAAACTAATGCAGTAGTGATACTCACGAAATTATGTTGAAAATGAACTGTTCAAGTTGGAAAAAGAGGGGTGCTGGGGGAGGGGAACCTGGGAGAAAATCAGGGAAGAGGTAACACTGTTCAAAGAGAACTATACTCATTACCTGACTTATGTAACTTAACCCCTCTGTTCATCACCCTCACAATAAAAATAAAAATTAAAAAAGACAAAAAAAAGATAAAAAAGCACACACACACATATACACCTAAAATAAAAATTATACGGGGAAGAAAAGAAAAAATAATAGAAAAAATTTTTTTAAAATTAAAAATTTGAAAAAATTAAAAATAAGGTACAAAAAGAAAAAAAGACAGCGCTTTGATTTTTTTTTTGGAGGCAATGGAAAGAATCTGTATCTCCTTTGTCCGTATCCAGTCTCTTGGTGGATTCTCTGGTTTGCTTGTGGTGTTTGGTTTTCCTGTGGCTTGACTGGTTAATTAAGTCAGTTTGGGCAGGCAGAAAAATGTTTTGCTTTACCCCAGATTTTGTGATCCTCCTCCCAGGCTAGTTCAGTGGGAGAGGGATCTGTTTTGAGTGTCGCAAAAGAGGGAGATGGCTTTTTCCTCTTGTTTGGAGATGCTGGATTGAGTCTAGGTTCTGGGTAGAGTTGAGGCCTTTCAGCAAACAGTAGCTTTTCCCTGAGGGGCTAGCTTCTGAGACACTCACAGAGCCCAGCCTGGAGCCCTTCTCAGGGTGTATGTTTACTGAATTTCAATGGATTGTCTAGGCTGCTGTAGGGAGGGGCAGCCTCTGGCTCTGTTTACCAAGTGAAGAAAGCCACTCCTGGGAGCAGATTTTCCTCTGCCTGGAATGGGTGCTTTTTTCGTGGGTGGAGTTGTGCGTTGCAGGGCAGGGCAGGTTCATGTGACCTGCTAAATGACTGTCTTTTTTTCTCCCAGGGCCTGAGTTGGAGGTGGCAGTTCAGCCGGGCCTTTGTCAGTATCAAAGATGGGGATCTCCGGTAGTGGGATAGGGGATGAGTGCCTTCCCTCCTCTGATCACTGAGGAGTGAGGATGTCAGGCTTCTACTCACACCAGATAGTTGGTTCCTGGGCCATCTCTGGTCTGCGATCAGCAGGGTGAAGATATCTGCTCCTTGTCAGTTCTTGCTGGTGTTATGTAGTATCCGTTTGCCTGCTGCATCTGGCACCTTTCTCCCAGACACTCTGTATTGAAGGTATGGTGGCTACAGCTGAAGCCACTGCCACCACCACCGCAGCTGCCAGCAAGTGCTCAGATCTGTCACTTGCCTGGATTTTCCCTCTCTGGCCAAACTCTCTGTACTGTGATGGCACACTTGGTGTAATTCTCTGTCCTAGGAGTGTTCACTGGAACACTAAAACTGCTTTCTATGGGAGATCTCGTTTAGCGTCCAGCTTCTCCTCCGCCATCTTCCTGACCTCTGAAGGTCATTTCTGGGCGTCTGAAATCATCATCTAATTTGACCTATAAACCCAAGCGTTAGTGAAAATTGGCAACTAAAATAAAAGAAACACCCTGCAAAATGTGGCATTTAATTTGTCCCAATCAAACTTAAAGTCTTCCCAAGCCAGTGGTTTCCCTTTCCTTCCAGACAGCCTACAGCAAGTTGAAGAAACTGGCATTCAGTGATCCCTAGTGAACTGCCAACTCTTGATATGGAGAGGGCTCCAGTAGGGGGAGTGGACATGCCTACCACTGCCCAGCTGGAGACAGCCCAGGTGGGACACAGATTGGAGTCTGCAGGACTCCAGGGAGGATTGAAAACTGGTGAAATGTCCCAGGAGGGAATCCACACCACCAATGGGGGCCCAGAGCCATGTTGCGGGATTCCCACAGAGACCATAAATGCCCTAGGTAAGGTTCTCCTCTCATCCTCGGTCACGGTGAACCATCTGCCATGTCACACCTTATGCCAGCCCCCAAAACCTCATAGATTCACAGCCCTTGCCTTACCCTCTCCCCCATCTCATTCCCTAATTTTGTTCAGCAGACACATTCCCGACCCTTGAATTAGCTCCAAATATAAACACAAAAGCAGAGTGTCTGCTGGAATAGTGTGGCTATGGTCACACTCGCCTCACCAAAATTTTGGCTGGGGATAGAAGGACAGGTGTCCAATCTAGTCCAGGTTCACACAGGTCACCTAGGGGCGGCACATGCAGGCCCAACCCAGGAAAGGGGGAAGAGAGAGGTGGAAAGAAGAGGAAAGGAATGTCTACTGAAATCTTCCCATAAAGGAGCCAAGAAACTGTGAAGGAGAAAACAAAATTTGTGGCTGGGCTCGTACTTGCTATTGAAAAAGAACAACAACAAATACACACACAGAATTAAATTGCTTTAGATGTTTTTAGACATGATGACTTAAATATATTTTCATTGCTTTCATCTCCCTGCTCTCCCAAAATACACACACACACACACACACACACACACACACACACACAAACACACACACACACACACACAAATCTACACCGGTGACAGAAGACTCATCATCCATGCAGAACCTGCAATTTGCCAACTGATCACTCATCTGAGCACAGTCAGGCTGTACAAGGAGAAAGATTCTCTCTCTCTCTCTCTCTCTCTCTCTCTCTCTCTCTCTCTCTCTCTCTCTCTCTCTCTCTCTCTCTCTCTCTCTCTCACACACACACACACACACACACACACACACACAAACACACACACACACACACTCAGAGTAGTGCCTCTCCTAAGTTTGTTGGTTCCTCATGTGGGGCAATGTACAAGCTGGAGGACATAGGTTCCCATTCCCTGTTCCCTTGTAAAAACCAATGGCTCCCACCCAAGGGGAGCACTACTCTAATGACATAGCATGACCCATCTCTCCCCTTCCCCAGGGCCAGACCCTTCCCCTTGGGAACAACCAGCCTTAACTCCTCATTCACCAAAACCTTAGGCCAGGACACAGGGTGAAGGAATCCCCAGACATGTGGCTCCTCAGAGGCAGGAGTGAAAATAAGCAAGGGGTCATGGGGTCCCCAGGATGTGTTTGACCCTGGTTGGGAGAGGTGTTGAGGAAATTAATTGGGTCCTAAAGGCTACCTACATGGACAGACTCCCTACTTCCAGCCTAGATGCTTCTGGGTGACTGGGTGGATTCTTGGGAAGGACAAGGAGACCAGATGGACTGGGAGCACCAGCAGATGCTGGCAGAGCTGGGAAATGTGATCACCCTGTGAGTAGTGTTGACAGCTGGGGTGGGGGGGGGGGAGACAGGCCGGGTGTACGTGTGTTGGCGGGGATGTGTTCCTCCCAGATATTCTATCTGACTTCCAGTACCATCACCTCCCTAGTGGGTATTTCTGGGACCCTCTTCAGGTGAAAGGGTGACTGAATTGAAATAAGTGATATTACAAACTAGTTTTGACATCATTAACCCATTTTTATATCATTAACAATTTGACAACCGAAACCTGTTAGGAACTTTAGCAGTTTTGACAAAAAACATGGCCTTTGTGTCATCACAGTTCATTTGTGTATGTCATTGTGATTTCATTCTCATATCCTCACTATAAACTAATGGCAATTATGATCTGACATGCCACTGTGATATCACAAACCCTTTGTGACATCATCACCAGTGTGACATCAGATGTCGTTATGACACCATCACCTCATGGTGATATCACCAAGCTACAGTGACATCATAGCATTACAACATCGCATTGCCATTTTGCTGTCATAGTCACATTGTGAATGTATATTCTATGATTTCATTCTATTTCAAATGTGACATATCAGTTGATATCAGAAACACATTGTGACCTCATAGTCATTGTAACATTATAGTGCTTTTGTGGCGTCATAACCAGTATGACATCACATTGTTGTTATGACATCTTTAGCTTATGGTGACATCACAAAGTGCCATTATGTCATTGTGACATCATAGTCACATTATGAATACCTAATCTGTGATTTCATTGTATTTGAAATGTGGCATGTGGTTGATATCAGAAACTCATTGTGATGTGATAACCATTGTCACATCAAAATCCCTTTGTGACATCAATTTGGCAATGTGAAATCACAATGGCAATATGGTGCTACTAAGGCACCATGATATCACAATGGTCATGAGCTCACAAAGGGTTTCTGATATCAACCGACATGCCACATTAGAAATAGAATCAAATAACATAAAGGGCAAACACAACGTGTCTATGATATCAGAATGACAATGTAAAGTTACAGTGCTATGATGTCATTGTAGTTTTACATGTCAAAATGAGCTGATGTTGTCATAATGGAAACATGATGTCACAATTATGATGATGTCAGAAAGGATTTTTTTATGTTTCAATGGTATGCCTGATGTCAGTTGTCATTAGTTCCCCATGAGGATATGGATACAAAAAATGTTCTTTGATGTCACAGAGGCCATGTGTGTTTTCAAAGGTGGTAAGAGGTCATAATAGCTTTGGAATGGCACAATGTGATTCATAATATCACAATGGAAATGAGATGTCCCATTGGGTTTTTGATGAGGTCACAATGGTTTTGTGATGTCACAGTTTGTAATATCAGAATGATATATCCAATTTCAATTACTCATAATTCAATATGAGGATACCAGGTGATAGAAGAAGCTTCATAGTATGAGGTCATACTATGTGAAAACCCAATGGGACACTGATCTCACAATGACAATGTGATGTCTCAACATCATGTTACAATAATGTTTTGATGTCCCAATTGGTGACGCGATACTGATGAGGAGGTCGCAATAGAATTTAAATGGCCCAAAGTGTTGGTGATGTCACAATAGCATGTGGGATCTCAACTGTCTTTAACTCACCATGAGTATATTAGTTTGGGAAGGGTTTCTGATGTCCCCAAAGTATATGTAGTCAAAAAGTTGAAGAACTAACCGGTCTGAGATGTCACAAAGTGACACAATGGTTATGATGTCCAGTGGTGTGATACCATGATGTTACACTGGATTTTAGATATCTCATGTCATAACTGAAATATGAGGTGAGACACAGATTTTCAACTCAAAAGGCCTAAAATATCACAATGGCATTTCACAAAAGTTATGAGGACAGGAGAGGTATTTGATGTCACAGTGGGATAGTGATATAACAAAGGCATTGTGCTGTGACAAAGAGATTTTGATGTCACAAAGGTAGTGAGTTCACAATGGTTTCCTGATATCAACCCACATGGCACATTTGAAATAGAATGAAATCAAAGAATAGGCATTCACAATGGGTCTATGAATCAAAATGACAATATGATGTCAATGCAGCAATGTTTGATAGGATATGTACTCATTACCTTACTCATGTAACTGTAATCCCTCTGTACACTATATTTACAATAAAAAATGTACAGAAGAAAATAAAGAAAAAAATGGTATGGTGTCATCGGGGTTTGGTGTTGTCACAATGAGATGATGGTCTCATGATGGCAATGTGATGTCACAGTCATAATTATTGCACAAAGTATTTGTGATGATACAATGCTATGTGTGATCACAATTTTCATTAGTTCACTATGAGAATATGGGTACACAAAGGGTCTGTGAGGCCACAGAGGTCATGTGTTATTTAAAGGTGCTAAGAGTTCAAAATTGCTTTCTGTTGTCACAATTTGAATGTGAAGGCACAAGAACAATGTGATGTCACAATAAATTTGTGATGTCACAGTTTTGATGAGGTCACAATGAGTTTTTGATGTCACTATGTGTTTGTATTATGACAATGATATGTCCAATTTCAATTTCTACTAGTTCACAATGAGGGTACTATTGCAAAGAAAGAATTATAAGATCCAAAGACCATGAGTTTTTAGTCATATCTTCTGTGATATGCTGCCATTAGGATATTTTGGGCCTTTAGTAAGCTTATATTCTGTTTTCAAACTCAGTAATTCAGGTCTGACATATGATATCAGTGATTGACTCTCACATTTTGAATATTTTGATATCACATTGATGGACATCAAGACCATGGTGTCACATTGTGAACTCACAAATATGTTAGGATTTCATCACATTTTTGTGATGACACACATTTGTGTGGAGACAACACAGTCCCTTTGTGAACTCATATCTTCATTGTGAATTAATGACATTTGAGAATCGGCATGCCATTGTGATATTTCCAACCAATTGTGGCAGCACAAACCGATAGCCATTGTGGTAGCACAATCCCTTTGTGACCCCACATTTCCATAATAATATCACTAATACACTGTGAAATTTCAGTCCTCTCTTACCCAATCCAGGTATGAAATGTGATACCAGAATCCAGTGTGAAATCTAGATCATGGTGACATCACAATGATAGATGATATGAGCATTTTGTCACATTCTGACAACACATACCTGTTAGGACTTCATCACTTTTGAGACAACGCAAGCCTTTGGAGATATTACAGTCCCTTTGTAAGCTCATTGTGAGTTGACAATTGAGATCACATGTGTCATTTTGATGTCACCAACCCATTGTGACATCACACACCTCTTGTAAACTCATCACTAGTGTGGCATCACCAATTGTGGTATCAATACATTACTAAGTCATCATATTGCAACCTCACATTGCAATAGTGATATCTGTTCCATTGTGTTTTCAAAAACATAGTATGTCTTCATAGCATTTTAGAAAATTCAAAGCCTTTTATATTTGTCTTCTTCTGTGAACTCTTATCCTCATTGTGAAATAGTAGCAACTGAAATTGGGCATGTGACTATGAGATGTGACTTCACAAAACTTTGATTTCATCACCAGTGTGACATCACAAACCCATTGTGAGCTTCCATAGATAGTTGACATCACTATCACATTGTGACATCCCAAACTTATTAGGACCTCTTAGCAACTTTGAAAAAACACATGGCCTTTGTGATATCACAGTCTCTTTGTGTAACTATAACTCATTATGAACTGACAATTGATATCAGACATGTCATTGTAACATCATGAACCCTTTGTGACAGCACCAGTGTGACATAACATTCTCATTATGACAGCGTCAACTACTTTTGACATCATGAAACTACGATAAGTTAGCATTATGAGATCACATTGTCATTGTGATGTTATAGACAGATTGTGAATGCCTGTTTTTAATCTTTTTTGTTGTAGTTGGTAATGGAGAGTGAAATCTGGGCTTGGGTGTTGTCCCTGCTCTACAGCTCTAGGCGAGCACACTATCATTTGAGCCACAGCACCACTTCTGGTTTTCTAGTGATTTTTATTGGAGATAAGAGTCTCATGGACTTTCCAGCTGTAGGTGGTTTTGAACTGCAATCCTCATATCTCAGCCTCCTGAGTAGCTGGGATTACAGGCATGAGCCACCGGTTCCAGGATTTTTCATTCTATTTAAAATTTGACATGTGTGTTATCAGAAACATAATGTGACCTCATAACCATTGTAACATCATAAATCAGCAGTCATACCAAATTGTCATTATGACACCATCAGCTCGTTGTGACATCACGAAACGACAATGGCATCATAGTATGATAAATCACAGTGATATTGTTACATCATAGACATAAATGTGAAGGCCTATTCTGTGAATTCATTCTATTTCAGAAACCCATTTGAGCATATAACCATTGTGATATCACAATCCTTTGTGACATCACATTGCCATTGTGACATCATTAATCTGCTGTGCCATCACAAACCAGTCCTTATAAGTTTTGTGACATGCTACCATTGTCATATATTAGGCCCTTTGTGAGCTCATAATCTGTTTTCAATCTCATAGTTCCGGTATGACATGTGATATCAGAAATCCCCTGTGACATCATTCTGCCAGATATCATGCCCATTATGTCACATTGTGACATCACAAACCTTGTAGAATGGCATCACATTTGTGACAACACATGCCTTTGGAGACATTACAGTCCCTTTTTGAACTCATATATTCATTGACAATTAATGACAATTGAGATCTGCCATGCCACTCTGACATCATGAACCCATTGTGACATTACAAACTTATTGTGACCTCATCACGAGAATGGTATCAAAAACTAATTGTGGTATCAAAGCATTATTTTGACATGATATTGTGGTATTGTCATTGTGATATCACTGTCGCATGGCCTTTGAGACTTCAAGCTCTTTCTGTGAACTCTAAGGCAAGGAGACAAACCATGTAGTCACATTTAATATAATAAACCAAATTACACTAGAAAGGGGACTGTGATTACCTTATCCTGGACTGGATACCCAGGTCCAGACCTCCAGTGGGCAGCCCCACCCTTTCTTAATTGGTCTGCAAACGACCAGCCAAAAAATTATGATCTCCAAATCTCCAAACCATAATGGGCAAGGCTTTTTACTTTTCCATTCCTCCCTCCTTCACTACAGACCTGTCCTTCCGTCCTGGTGTTTCCCTTTTTCCCTTCCACCACTTCCTTTTTCTCTTTAGGTCTCTCCACTCTCCACAGGCCTGCCCTACTCTGTCCCAGTGACCACTTGCCAACATTCTGCTCTCCCTCATCTTCCTCTATTCTCAGGTTTTCCCCTTCCTGCTGTCTCATCACTTTCTTCATCCTGGTAGCTCCCATTTTTATCCCCCACCCCTTCCAATGCTCTGAAAAGGCAACCTATAGATAGGTTGTACCCCTCCTCACTCCAACGGGTCTCCTGCCTAACAATTTTCAAGCATCTCTTCCCAATCTGCCCAATGCTCAATCTCTTCTGGACAGCTCACCATGTGAGGCTTCACACCTCCATCTTTGGCGGCATTCTCCACATTCTCCCTTGGGCCAGGCCAAGAATTTACAATGATTATTGGCTCCCACAGATAATTCTGGCAACACTGGTTATTACAGCATCCTCATAGTGAATTAGAAGAAATTGAAATTGCATATGTCATTGTTATATTACAAACTTGATGAGACATCACTAACCCATTGTGACCACATCACCATGGTGACATCACAAACTTATTCTGATATCACATTGCCATTGTGCCACCATGATCATATTGTGACATCCCAAACTTATTATGACCTCAGCAGCTTTGAAAGAAAGCATGGCCTTTGTGTCATGACAGGCCCTTTGTGTACCTATATCCTCATTTTGAGCTAATTGAGATCAGACATGCCACTTTAACATTGCAAAACCTTTGTTACATCATCACCAGTGTAACATTACATTGTCATTATGACAGCATCAGCCCATCGTGACATCATAAAACAACAATGACTTCATTGCATTATGACATCACATGGTCATTGTGATGTCACAGATACATTGGAATGCCTATTCTGTGATTTCATTCTATTTCAAATATGGCAGGTGGGTTGATATTAGAAATAGATTGTGACAACATAACCATTATGACATCACAATACCTTGACACCGCATTTCCATTATGATATCAAAACCCACTGTGACATCACAAAACTGTCCTATCCTCATAAATGTTTTGACATGCTGCCAGTGTGATCTCTGGCCTCTCTGAGCTCATAAATTGTTTAACTCATAATACATCAGTGTAGGGAGCCGGGGCGAAACTCCGCCCACTCCCTTGCAGCTTTGAGGTAACCACCCCAGACGGTGCTTGGCGGGACGCCTGGGCTGTGCGCGTGCGCGAGCCAGGTAGAGTCCCCAGCCAATCCCATGACACCTGGTGAATGTGAAAGGCAGGCGACCAACAATAGACCGACCCGCGTTCCTATTTCCCTATATAAGCGGCTATGTTTCGGGTGCACGCTCTCTCGCGCCCAAGCTCTCCTACAACTAAAAGGCTCTCCAATAAAGCGTGATCTGAGAAGACTCCTGGTGTGGTGGTCGTTCTTTCTCGCTGGTCGAGTGGACGGTCGCTACACATCAGGTATTACCTGTGATATCAGAAATCCACTGTGACATCATGACCACTGTGACATCACACTGCCAGATGTCATGAGCACTGAGTCACATTGTGACATCACAAACCTGTTAAGACTTATTACACTTGTGCCAAAATATGCCTTTGGATACATCATTATCCCTTGTGAACTTTTATATTCATTGTCAATTAGAGACCTAGCATGAGATTGTAACATCACCATCCCATTGTGAAATCACAAATCTATTTGACCTCATCACCTATATGGCATTACCAACTATTTGTGACTTCAAAACAATACTATCTCATGTAATGGCAACATTATATTGCCAATGGGATATCTCTGTCCTATCGCATTTCCACCAATCTATTATGTACTAATAATATTTTACAAAATTCATGGCCTTTCTGACTTCTAGCTACTTATGTGAACTCCTATCTTCATTGTGATCTAGTAATATCACCATTGATATTACAAATTCATGGTGACATCACTATCCAAATGTGACCTTATCCCTATTGCGACATCACAAATCCATTGTGACATCATATTTCCACAGTGATATCATGATCACCTTGTGACATCCCAAACCTGTTGTGACTTCTTAGCACCTTTGGAAAAGCACATGGTGTTTGTGACATCACAGTCCCTTTGGATAATTAAATCCTCATTGTGAACAAAGAACAACTGATATGACATGCCATTGTACCATTACAAATGCTTTGTGACATCAAGTCCAGAGTGAGATTACATTGTTGTTAGGATAACATCAGCCCATTGTGACATCCCAAATGACAATGCTACTCTTGACAGTCCTGCCCTGCCTTATCCAAGTGGCCAGCTGCCATCCTTCACCTCCCTTCACATCCTTCACCTGGTCTCCCTCAATTTCCTCTCCTCCCAGGACTTTACCTTCCAGCAGTCTCATCACTTCTTTCCTTCCAGGCCTTTTCTCCTTTTCTCTCCCCTTCTGTTGCAGTGAACACGTACCCTTCCCCCACTGCAATATGTTTCCTGCGTAAGAATTTTCAATCATCACTTCCTAAATATTCATGCCCAAAAACTTTTTGGCAGCTCACCATGTGGGGCTTGACATCCTATCTCCTTCAGCAGCATGTCTTGCCCCCTCCAGTGGCATGCAACCCCCCTTTCTGGTGGTCCAGACCAAGAGACCATGATGACTGTCTGTTCCCGTGGATTATAGGGTTTTTACAGTGTCCTCATGGTGGTTTAATACCAATTGAAATTGGACAAATAATTGTGATATTACAAAATCGTGACATAACTAATCCATTATGACCTTATCACCAATGTGACATCACAAACCCATTGTGACATCACATTTCTATTTTGACACCAGGACCACATTGTGACATCGCAAATCTATTATGACCTCTTATATCCTTTGAAAAAATGTATACCTTTGTGACATCACATTCCCTTTATGTAGTCAAATCCCCACTGTGAAATATTGACAATTGAGAATCAGACATGACATTTTAACATCAAAAATAGTTTGTGAGTTCATAAAAATTGTGACATTACATTGTCAATTTGACATCTGCTCATTGTGAAATCACAAAAATAAAATCATATGATAGATTTATAACTTCACATTGTTCTTGTGACACCATAGACACATTATGAATGCCTTTTCTGTGATTTCATTCTATTTAAAATGTGGCCTGTAGGTTGATATCATAAACAAATCGTGGACTCATAACAATTGTGACATTACAATATCTTTGTATATCACGTTGCAGCTGTGATATCACAATAACCCACATATCACAATATTCTGTCATCATAACTTTTATGACATGCTGAAATTCTAATATCTTAGGCCTTTTTGTCCTCATAATCTCTTGTTGACCTCATTAAATTTCACATATGACTTTTGATATCACAAATTCCCAGTGATATTATGACAATGGTGATGTCACACTGCCAGATTTCATAACCATTGTGTCAAATTCTGACATCACAAAACTTTTAGGATTTCAATATATTTGTGACAACACATACTTTTGGAGAAACCATAGTCCCTTTGTGAACTCATATACTCATTTTAAGTTAAAGACAATTGAGAACCATCATGTCATTGTGACATGTCCAACATATTGTGACATCATCAATCTCTTGTGACCTCATCACCAATGTAGCATCATCAACTAATTGTGACACCAAAACAATATTTTGACATGATGTAGTGAGTTGACATTGCCATGGGGATATCACTGTCCCATTGTGTATTCACAAACCTAATATGACCTCATAACATTAAAAAAAATCATGTCCATTAAAGCTTCAAGCTCCTTCTGTGAACTTGTATGCACATTGTGAAATACTAACAGTTGAAATTGGACATGTGTTTGAGATATTAGAAAATCATTATGACATCAAAGACCCGTTGTGATCTCATCACAACTGTTTATCATAAAGCTATCATGACCCCTAAGTACCTTTGAAAACACATATGGTACTTGTGACATCACAGTCCCTTTGTGTACCCATATCCTCATTATGAACACATGACAATTGGATTCATATATGCCATTGTAACATCACAAATACTTTGTGACCAAATCACCAGTGTGACAACACATATTCATTATGACACCATTACCTCCTTGCAACATCACCAATTTACAATGACCTCATAGCATTATGACATTAAATTGTACTTGTGGTGTTATAGACACATTGCAAATGCCTATTCTCTTCATTCTATTTCAAATGTAGCATTTGGGTTGATATCAGAAAACCATTGTGATCTCATAAATATATGGCATCACAATTACTTTGTGACATTACAATGCCATAGTGATATCAATAACACAGTGTGATATCACAAGCCTGTCCTGTTCTGTCTGGTCTTCGTCCATCCCACGAAAACTTGACAGGGTCCGAGGAAATGTAAGTGCGGCTGCTCGTTTGTTCCCCAGCCTCCCTTAGCCCAAGAGACAATCAGATGCGGGGAGTCAAGTCAAGCAGGAACTCATTTATTAACACAGAGCAAGCCATTTTTAAAGCAAAAGACTGCGTGGGAGGAGAGGAAATGGAACCAACCATTCACTGTAAAGGTGACACTTTATCGTGAGCCTAAGCTTCCACAAGCTGTTTACAAACTGCATGTAAACAAATCAGGTTCTGCCCACTCCACTTCCTCTCAGGATCATCTTTGCTGCCTGTGTGCCCCACAGATTCCCCCTTTTTGTTTTAATGGCAGATACACCTCCCAGTTAGGTATCCTTTTCCTCTACTCTGTAAAGGTTATTTTAACAGGATTACATTGGTAAGAATAGCATTGGCCATGCAGGGGGTTTGAGGCATGTCTGGGGGGCGAAATTCGCCAGAAAATGATAGGGCCTTTATGTGTGATACAAGAACCTGTTCCAGTTACCTCACATTCCCACTTAGCAAAGTAATAAACATCAGCCCCACCACAGTTAGAAATGTCCGAAGCAGTTCAATTAATTTCGGAGCATATGTAGCAGTCACTATCTCATTCTCTTCAGAACATGGGAGCAGGCTGGGTGTTGGGAATTCCACATAAGCAGCATGGTGCATCCTCGTGGGCCCCCACTCTCAGGCCGTTCTACTATAGTCCAGAAAAACAAGGAAAATTTAAAACAAACTGCAGACATAGCAAAGCAATCCTGGGTACCTGGTGTCTTTCAAGTAAGCCAGTTCTTTGTATGTGCCTTCAAGCGAGTACAGGGGTCCAGATGACCTTTGAGCTTTACTGTCGGCTCCCAACACCGTGTCTTTTTTAAAGAAGTGAATCCGCCTGTCTTAGGTTTGGTGTATCACCTTGTCTGTTTTACCTTTCATCTGGAGCTTCTTCAGAGTGAAGCTGAAGGCCCTGTCTTAGGTTGGTCAGACTGGCACCCCCTCTTACCTGTCTCTGCTGAGGTTCCTCTCTGGGGAAATTTAAAACTGGCTGGCTAAACTCATAAGAGTTTTGCAGTGCACGTATAATGCAAGGAAGGCATAGAAAAACCATCCACAAAAGCATTCCCAGGCCAAGCAATGTCATTAGCAGTCCTTTAACAGTTAAGGTTGGGATAGCAGTTCTTTTCAACTTCAGAGTCCAGAGGTGGGGCTTGTAAAAGAAATATTAGAGGAAGTAGCATTAAAATAAATAGCTCCTACAGAAATATTAAATGGTGCATACGTAATGACATAGGGTGGTGAACAAAATGAAGGTCAGGCTACCAGGTCGAATGGATACCTTCTCTTGTGGAGCTATGTCTGCATTGCCAGCACTGATCACTGCTCAGGTCACCTGTTGTGGTTGATGTGGATTCCTTAGCCATTGCCGGGACTGGGAGGGTCAGAACAACCAACAGCTGGAGTATCGCCATCTGCAATTGTTAGAGAACACAAGAGCTTCTCAAGGGTTGATTGCCCTTGGGAATGGTTAGTTATCCTTCTTGCTTTCTCTCCTTTAAACATAAGCCTCTGCCACCATAGCCATTTTTCTTTCCTTGTTGGTTAGTTTACACTTGGGCATCCTCCTTTATACAGGAAATGGGTAAAACCTTAAGGTTCCTATCAGGTATCCAGATGGAGGCTGTCACCTCTATGGGAAAAACGCATCCAAATCCCCTGCCCATGGTAACGAAATGTCCTCTCCATTGTTTGTGTCAGGGGTTCCTTCCACCTGACTTTCACTTGGGACTTAGGGTTTAGCTGTCCCCAGTGCTTCTGAAATCTGGATTCAGTTGCCCCTTTTGGAAAATTTAAAAGGTTAATGGTAAACAAAGATATCTGTAACTGTATATTGGGGTAACTCCCACTTTTTGTTTTTATAATTGCCCCTTAAGACATTAGTGATTTCTTTCTATAATTTCTTGGCCTTGGGGATTATAGGGAAATCCTGTCATATGATTAATGTGCCATTTGTCAAAAAAACTCTGACACCTCTTTACTAACAAAACAGGGTCCATTATGGGTTTTAACTTGTGCTGGTAGAGCCAAGGTGGCAAAATAGTGAAGAAAATGTGCTTGTAAATATTTACTTCTTTCTCCTCTATGTGCTGTGGCCCACCATGCTCCTGAGTAGGTATCTACAGAGACAAAGATATATTTAAACTTACCAAAGGCTAGGAAATGAGTAACATCCGTTTGTCACGTTTAAGGCCTCTGGGATTTACTGCTGGTGGTTGTAACAGGGGGTACTTTTAAGAAGGGCTGGCATGTTTTGCAGGTATGTACTATCCTTTTGAGGTCCTTTACAAGAATCTGAGAAAATCTATGTTGAAGACCTCTCCAGTTAATGTGGGTTAAATCATGCAAACAGGTAGCCTCTTGTATGGTTAATGCTTGTGGGCCAGTAGCTAACTGGTCTGCCCAATTATTGCCTAGGGATAAAAACCCAGGAAATTTTGAATGCCCTCTCAAATGTTGAATATGAATATGGGCTCCCCGCCTTTCTAATAGATCCTTAAGTGTAACCATAAGAGGGGAAATAGGGTTTCATCCAGCTTACTATGTGCCTAGGGAATATGGGGGAACAAGTTAATCATATATAGGCTATCAGAATACAAATTGAAGAGTTTTTGAATGTCCTGAAGGGCCATAATTACAGCCAGCATTCTTTATATTGTGCTGACCCTTGACACGGTTGAAATCTTTGTTGGCTCTGGGTCTTTTGTTGTTCTTCAAAGGCTACATACACAGAGACTGCTTTACCTCCATCAGAAAAAAACATGGAGGGCACCTGGAATAGTCGTAGGAGAAAATAGAGAAGGCATTTTGAGGGGAAGTCACCATAACATGATAGTCCATTTGGATGGCCCATAATGGCAGTCAATTTGGCCTAGGAACACCTCCATGGAGAAAGCAAGATGAGCATTGGCTCGAGTGAGCCACTCAACGCTTGCCATCTGAAAAGCAAAAACAATGGAGTGAGGGTCGAGGCCATAATGCCTTTGGGCTTGGGTCCTTCCCTTGACAATAGCATCTGCAAGTTGGCCTGCCTGAGTACACTCGAGGTGTGCCCCCCCTCAGGGGAGTGTGAACTCACTGTAATGGCTCCCCCCTTTGAGTTAAAACTGCAGAAATCAATGTAACACCTGCAAACAACCAAAGGAAAATGGGCTCAAAAATAGAATACCCCTTCAGGTAAACTTCATCCAGGGCTTTTTGGAACTGCAAAAATATTTCCCAATGACAGTCTGAAATTTTAATAACTTCTTGGGGCATTCTGTCATTTAGTAGAGCAAATAAGGGACAAGACTATCTTTAGGGAGAGGAACCCATGGCAAGATCCAATTGATTTCCCCTAAAAGGCTCTGAAGTTGGGTTAAGTTCAGAGAGGCTGGAATGTACAGCAAAGGCTTAAGGGAGCTGGCCTGGGTCAAGTTAAGGTGGGACACAAGCACCTTAAAAGGAGGTACCTTTTGAATTTTATTGAGGGCTATGGAAACCCCCCTTTTTAATATGGTGAGAACCTGAGCCAGAAGGCCCTCACGGAGGCCTGGGTCTTGGTGCGCCAGAATTATATCATCCATGTAGGCATAGGCAAGGGAGGTATCTGAACCCAGCACAGGGCCTAAAAGTGTGGCCACATATTGTTGGCAAAAGGCCGGACTATTGGCCAGTCTGTGTGACAGCACCAGCCATTCAAACCTCCGATCAGGCTGGGAAAAATTAAGAGAAGGAATGGAGAAAGCAAACTTCTTGCAGTCACCTGGATGCAGGGGATAAAAAAAAAATTCTTTAATATCAATCACAACCAAGATATATTCTGAGGTAGAATGGGAGTCCAGGCCATGCCTCTTAGGAGCGTTCCCACTAACTCCATCCTTTCATTTCCCTTATTTAGATCTTGGAGTATACGCCAAGCCCCGGAGGTTTTTTGAATAACAGGTACAGGTGTGCTCCAAGGACTCATAGAAGAACATACGTGCCCAAGGTTTATCTGTTCCTTCACCAAAAAGTGGAGGGCTACAAGTTTAGGTTTAGTCAATGGCCTCTTCTCCACCCAGATAGGGCTTCTGGGTTTCCACCTAATGGGAGGTACTCGAGAGCAGTGGGCTTTAGGATTGGGGAGGCACCCAAGCGGATCACCTATATTCTTCTCTGTAATTATGAAAGTTAAAAATTCCTTTTCCTTAACTCCCTCTAGATCTTGTTTAAGCCTTTTTGCTCTTCTCCATCCAGGATATCATCATAGGATGCTTGATGATCTGTAGTGACCATGGCATCCATTTGTCTTAGCATGTCTTGCCCTAGTAAATTGGCAGTGAGCTCTTTGGGCTGGGAGTTACCCCCTACCCCCAATATTGGCTGCCAGGGTCCAAGCTTCCAGTCTAAGGGCACTTCCTCCTCCCTGAGTATGGTTTGATCTGCCCCCGTGTCAATTAGGCAGTGAAACCTCTATGAAAATACTCATTTTAAGATGGAGTCCTTACTCTTGGGGCACGGTCCTATGGGCCTGGGTTGTCATGCCATGAGGCTTCCTGGGCCTCACAGCAGAGGGTGTTCCTCCTTGAGTTAACAGGGCTGGAAGACATCCCTCCCCTATTTTAAAGGCTTCCCATTTGCATCAAAATTGGATCGCCAATCCTTTTTCCAATGGTATCCTTTCCTGCACCTGGGGCAGGGTGTAGGGGGAGGTTTGGACCGCCCGGGACATTTGGCGGGGGGATTGTTGTGACTAGTCCCTCTTAAAGTGCCCCTCCTTCCCGCATTTAAAACAAGTCCCTCTCCCTGATGGTTTTCTGGTTCTTCGGCCTTGGGCTGCCAGCACCTGGGTAATAGCCTCAGTCATTGCAGATGTCTGAGCATGTAAAGCTAAAGGTTATGATTGGGACTGGTGCTGTTGTGTTCCCACATCCTGCGAGGCCACCACCCATCTGCTCATGGAACTCTCTCTCAATCCTGCACAGGCCATGCTGTGGTCTGTATTCACCCCTTCCCAAACCAGCAACTTTACAAACTGATCTTGGAGGTTCCCTGCCAGCAGCTTGTGGTTAATATCCTGTTGGACTCGGTCTGCAAATTCAGCTAGATGCTCACCAGGTTTTTGTCTCACTCCTGCTATGGGGGATTCAGTGGGCCCATCATCCAGTTTGTACCATACAGTAAATCCTGCCTGTCTCCTCTGGTCACAGTAAGGACCAGGTATTGCGGCCTGTTGGATGCCAGTGGAGTACCTTTCCCCTGTCCCTGTTAACATTGCATAAGTAATAGGTATCGCGGGTTGAGCCTGCTGGTAATTCTCCACCTCCACTCTGCATTCCTCCTTAAAGAAGGCACACCATTTAATAAACTGAGAACTGGTAAGGAGGGCTTTGGCCACATCCCACCAGATACATAGGTGATAAGCAATGTCATGTAATAGGGTCTGGGCCCAAGGAGAGTTCGGGCCATCCTCCACCACCAACTTGAGGAGCTCTTTCAGATCCTTAGCTTCCCATGGATACCATTCCAAGGGACTAGTAGCTCCTGGTGCCAGATTGACTGGATAAGCTTTGGGAAGTGAATCCTGTGGCCTAGGATCCAGGCTTCTGGGTGGCACTTCCCTTAAAGGTCAGGACTCCAACTAGGTTACTTCCCCAGCCCTCGGCTCCTCTATGGATGGTTGGTAGGGGTCTGGGTGTGGCAGATTCCTCTTGCAGGCTCGATACAGCACCTTACCTCCCCCCAATAAGGGGAATAGGGTGGGGGCCTAGGACTGTCAAGGGCACCCGAGTCAGGGGATAACATTCACCTTTGTTTTGACTTCTACTGTGCATGTCTCCATGCTTTCTAGGTGGAATTTGACCCCTTCCTTTTCCTTCTCACTTCCCAAGACCTTCTTTACTCCCTCTAGGCCTAATGTTGCCTCCTCCTCCTTCTTCTGTGAAATAGCACTACCCATACTAAAGGTTTCACTTACATTGAGAGAGCGCTTAGCTTCGGCCAGTACCTTTTCCTTTTGAGCCCCAAGTTGGGAGCCAGATGTCGGGTCTTTGTCTGTCCCACTAAAGACAGACAGGGTCCAAGGAAAAGTAAGTGTGGCCTCTCGCCTGTTCCCCAGCTTCCCTTAGCCCAAGAAACAATCAGACACAGCGGGGATTCAAGTCAAGCAAGGACTCATTTATTAACACAGAGCAAGCCCTTTTTAAAGCAAAAGACTGCATGGGAGGGGAGGAAATGGAACCAACCAATCACTGAAAAGGTGACACCTTATCATGCCCCTAAGCTTCCAAAAGCTGTTTACACACTGAACTTAAACAAATCAGGCCCTGCCCACTCAGCCTCCTCTCAGGGCAATCTTTGATGCCTGTGTGCCCACACTGTCCTCATAAGTCTTGTGTCGTGCCCTTTATGAGCTCACAA
Organism: Dipodomys merriami; assembly: GCF_024711535.1. Lineage (NCBI taxonomy): Eukaryota > Metazoa > Chordata > Mammalia > Rodentia > Heteromyidae > Dipodomys > Dipodomys merriami. The sequence continues at coordinate 24,828 of NW_027202324.1, forward strand.
TCTGTTTTAAACCTTATAATATTTCAGTTACGATATGTGATACTAGAAATCCACTGTGACATCATGATAATTTTGACATCATACTGACAGACATCATGAACACTGTGACATCATAATCCTCCTACGACTTCAACACATTTGCAACGACACATTCCTTTGTACATACCACAGTCCATTCGTGAACACATATTCTCTGTGATTTCATGACAAATGAGGTCCTTTTTATGCCATTTGGATATCACCAACCAATTGTGGCATCATAGACCTACTGTGACCCCTTACCTGTATGGTATCACCAACTAATTGTGATATCAAAACTTTTGTGATGTCACAATGTGACACGCTGATCACGACATCTATCAGTGTGTTGTCACAGTGGTCATGATGTCAGTGGATATCTGGTATTTCATGTCATACATGAAATATGAGGTTGAAAAATTATGAGGCCAAAAAGGTCAAAGATATCACAATATTAGCATGTTACAAAAGTTATGAGGACAGATGTTTGTGACATCACATTGTGTTAGTGATATCACAATGGCACTGTGATATCACAATGTGATTATGACAACAAAATGGTTATGTAGGCAAAAAAATGTGTTTCTGATATCAACTCTCATGCCACATTGGAAATACAATGAAATCACAGAATAGGCATTCACAATGTGTCTATGATGTCACAATAAGAATTGTTGTCATAATGCGATTATGTCATTGAGTTTGGTGATATCACAATGAGTTGATGCTCTCATAATGAAAATGTGATGTCACACTGTTGAGGATGTCACAAACACTTTTTGATGTTATAATGGCATGTCTGATGTCAATTGTAAGTTAACAACAAAGATATGGGTACAAAAAGGGACTGTTCTATAGAAAAGTGCATGGATTTTTCAAAGGATCTAAGAGGTCATAAGAGATTTGAGATGTCACAATGGAATCATGATGTCACAATGAAAATATTGTCACAATGGGTTAGTGATATCGTGCTGATGATGATGTCAAAATGGTTTGTGATGTCACAACGAGTTTGAAATATCACAATCAAATTTCCAATTTCAATTTCTACTAGTTCACAAGGAGGATACTGTAATAATCAGCAGGGCCCCAATAATCCATAGGGTCCGATAATCAGCCAGGCACCATGTCCTGGCCAGCTGGAGAGAATAAGTATGCCACCAAAGAAGGAGGGGCATTCTGTGGGAGGAGCTGGTACATTAATCAACATGTGTTGAGCTGTCAAGAAGTGATTGGGCTGTGGGCAGTTTGGGATGTGTCATTTAAAAACTGTTAGGCAGTTGGAGTAGAGAAGAGGTACAGACTTTATATAGGCTACTTGTTCAGAGCAATAGAAGGAAAGGGAAAAAGGGAAAAGTCTTGGAAGGAAGGAAATGATGTGATAGCAGAAGGGGAAAGAACCTTGGAGGAGAGGAAGTTGGGGGGGGCAGGAGGTGAAGGATGGCAACTGACGACCCAGGCAAAGCAGTACAGACCTGTGGAGAGTGGAGAGGCCTGAAGAGAAGAAGGAACTGGTAGAAGGGAAAAAAGGAAAGACATCGAAGGATGTATAGTTCTGTAGCCAAGGAGAGGAAAAGAGAAGAGGAGAAAAGGCTTGACCTTTGATATTTGGAGCTTTGGATATCATGAATTTGGGGGTTGGTGGTTTGGAGAACATTTATTATATTAAATGTGTCTCGATGGATTCTCTTGAACTACAGAGTTCCTAATATTCAGAAACCCCATTGAGATAATCAATTTGGATAGCATCAGGCCTTGGCCCCAGGGAAAAATCCCCATAGGTGAAAGTGTCAACCCTCAGTTTTAAGAGTCTACCTCGAGTGTTTGTTTCCGGAGGACCAACATTGACAAAAGTCATTTAGGTTCCTTTAGGGGTGCGTCTAGGAAACCTTGCCAGCCTGTTTTGGAGACCCCCCTCTGGAGGTCATTTGTGGCTTCTGGGAACTCCTTGAGAGGTCATGTAGGTCTTCCATGGGAAGCCATCTGGAACCTCATCAAGAGTACATCTGTGACTTCCTTGAAAAGCCATCTGAAACCTACCCTGGAGGTCGTCTGGGGCCTTCTCCAGGGGAAATCTTGGACTTTATCCAGAGGTCATCTGGGGCTTCCTCAGGAGGCAATCTGAGACCTCTTCAAAAGTAGTCTTTAGGACTTCCTTAAGAGGCAATCTAAGACCACCTCCTGAGGTCATCTGGAACTTCTTTGGGAGGTCAGCTTGGGTTACCTTGATGAGAAATGTATGACCGTCTTCAGACATCATCTGGGACTTCCTTGAGAAGCCATATAGGCCCTTCTCTGGAGGTCATCTGTGGCTTTCTCAAGAGGGGTATCTGGACTCTCTTCTGGGGTTCATATATGGCCTCTTTGAGCTGCCATCTGGGAGCTAATCGAGAGATAATCTCAGCCTCATTGAGAGGACATCTTGGACCTCCTTTGGAGGTCATCTGACCCTTCCTTGGGGAGCCATTTGGAACTTCCATGAGAGATTATCTAGGGCCTCCTAGGGACATATGTGACATTTTCCAGGAGTCATCTGCGGCCTCCTCAAGAGGCAATCTGGGACATTATCTCTGTCATCTGGGACCTCCTGTAGTGGTCAACATTGAGACGTATGGACATGTAAGTTAATCGTCTGTGGCTATTGGTCTGTTTGTGTATGCTGATAGTTTTACCTGTGTCCTCTATGCATCTCTGTTTACTCCTTTCCTCAAGATTGGAGAACAAGGCCATATCCAAGTTGCCATATCCAAAAAATATTCTCCCCCAGGGTTATAGAGTCTCTCAGAGGAAGATGCATTCATGTACTCTCTCCTATTCTTTGCCATCAGCACCTGTAATGTTAAGTCCTCCTATTCCAAAAGTGGTTACTTTACCAGCGTGAGGTGGTACAATGTGGTATGTTACCATCATTACCCTTGAGACAAGAACAAGGAGGAGATGGGTGCAGGCCCCCTTTTTAATATATGTTCCCTTTACAACTAGTGACCTGTATAACTGGAAACAGCAAACTCCATCCTTTTCAGATCAAAAAAAACCAGGGGCTCATTATTTCATTAGAAACAGTAATTTTCACACACAAGCACATCCAGAATGAGTGTCACCAAATATTACAGGTGCTTTTCACCTGGTAGAAAAGGGAGTGAATCTTGCTGGGTGACTTGAAAGTAGTACTTGGTCCAAACAGTAGCCCCACAATTGAACCAGACCATTTGGAGCAAGTCTTTCTGCAGACTTACCCAAGCTGAGACTAACAGTGATCGAGGTATGGAAGTGCTTACCTATTATTGCTAGGTTTGATTAGCAAGGATACCTTAGTGGCTAAAAAGCCAAGTCATCAACCTAAGGTGAGTGAGATGGTACAGTTCACCAGTGAGTACCCTAATGCTTTTCTGGTACTTCTCCCAGAAGACTATAGGATATATTGGACTATATATCTTGAAGACCTGGAGAATCAAAGAGCCTTAAATATGGCCTTTATTTCCCAGTCAGCCCCAGATATTAGAAGAAAGCTTCAAAAGATAGAAGTTATTGAGAGAAAGGTGTATTCTAAGTTGGAAGTGGTTGCTCAGTAGGTGTTTGATAACATAGATACCCTGGATAAAAAAGACTCTAAGAAAGGTGGTTGAGTTTTGATAGGAAGACCAGAATAGGGATCAAGAAACCCTTGGCAAAGACAGTAAAATTCATTTGCAAATGGCAGTAGGGAACCTCTAGGACTAGATCAGTGTGCTTATTGAAACCAAAATGGACATTGTGAAAAGGAATGTCCAAGGAGGAGAAAGATAGAAAACAACAGGTTATGTAATCACATTAAACACCTGAAAAATGTGTTCATATCTCTGGAGTAACATGCAAAGGAGCTTAGGGCTCTGAATTCCAACTGTGTTCACTTTAAAAAGCAGCCCTCTGAACTTAAGAAGAAATGTGGCAAAGAAAAATTCACACACTTCTATCTCAAAACACAGGCTTATAAAAGACTGAATCTCCATTATGTACCAGTCAAAAGCAACCAAGAGGTTAAAAGCACATAGAAGAGCACATTGGAAAAAACAGAGAGAACTATTTGATGTGAAGAAAATATTTGAAGATATAAACTTGTGAGAGTCAAAAATGAGAAGAAATTCCTCAAATGGAACCTAAAAAACACTCAGAATCAAATGAAATTTAAGTTCATTAGCCTGGATGAGTATGAGACAAATTAGGGGATCACAGGCTGACAGAAGCAAAAGACAGCAATACTGCCATCCTTGCTAACCACAAGTGAGGCAAAGAAGAGATCCTGATGCTGCATTAAGAAATCGTGGACATGAAAAAGGAGCTGGACCTGATATAAGAATGTATGAGGCTGAAGTACATGTCAGTTATTAGCTTTGAAAATTGTCACCAGAAATTCAAAGGAACAGAAAGAGAAGGAAAGAGTAGTTAGCAGAGAAGATGGGGAAGTGCTGTGTCATAGAAGATCAGACCAAGAAAAGTAAAGAGGAAAATATCAGGCTCAAGAAAGAGATTGTTACTCTTCAGAAAGAGTTAAAGGACCATTTGCTCTGATAGGGAATGCTAGGGAAAGGGAAAGAGCATTAGGAAGAAAAACAGAACAGCTAAACAAACAGTTGAAAGATCTGTCACAAAAATACACTGAAGTGGAAAACTAGAAAGAGAAACTACTAGAGTAAAAACTCCAAAAGAATGCTGAGATCTTCATTATAAATGTAATGCAGAAGCATCGTGTCCCAATGGAACAGGTGGAGTTGGGAAAAAATACCTCGCAATAGCACCTTTGCGAACTTAAGGGAGGAGCTGAAGAGCAAGCAAAGGTGTTGTGAGAAGGAGCAGAAACCAAGAGGTTGAAAGCACAGTCAAAGAACTCTCCTGTGACCCGGCCAAAACAGTTAGAAATTAAGGAGCACATTGAGAAGGAGAGTGGGATCTTGAAAGCAAGTTTGAGAGAAAAGGAGGAGAATAAAATGGAAGAAGTCTCCAAGGTTCAGAGTACTGTACAGGAGGCAAAGAAACTAGAGACCCTAAGATACAGGGAAACATCTGAGGTGATCAGGTAACTTGGGAGATCACTCTAAAACCAGTGGGGTCTCTAGAGCTGCTAGTCGTTAAAATTAAAGGAATAAGCAAAAACAGTTGTAATAAGTGTACAAGTGTTGACACTGAACTTGTAAAAAATTCATACAGGCTCAAGCTTTCTGTCAGTTTACGTGTAGATATTTGCACCCTGGTAAATTTTCCGAGGCTACTACCTAAAACTCTTCTGAAAACCAGTGGGGCATTAGCCTGACAATAAAGAAATACATGAGGAAATGTTCATCATCCCTGGCTGTAGGGAAATGCAAATAAAAACAACTCTGAGATACCACCTTACCTAAGTCACAATGGCCCACATCCTAAATTCAGCCAATGACAAATGCTGGAAGGGATACAAAGAAAGAAACATTACTACAATGCTAGTGGGAATGTATAATAATACCACCACTTTGGAAAGCAGTCTGGAGGTACCTATGAAAGCTAAATATCGACCTGTCCTATGAACTGGCCATACCACTCCTAGACATCTACTCTGAACAACAGGAACCAGTGTACAAAGACATACACACCTCTTTGATTATTGCAACACTGTTCACAATAGCCAAGATTTGGAAACAACCCAGATAAGCCAGAACTGATAAGTGGAACCAAAAAATGTGGAACCTATATAAAATGGAATACCATGTAGCCATTAGAAAGGACAAAATGATGGTATTTGCAGGGAAATGGATGGAACTAGAACAAATTATCTGAGTGAGATAAGCTGAGAACAATGAGACAAACTGCATAGGGTCTACCTGATACTTGGATGCTAAAGCCAAAATGCAAGAAGGTATGACAAAGTAAACAGGACTCGAGAAACAACGGACAGCCACTCATTTTGTTGTATCAACATTAATGACTCCATGTTCTTGACTATGTAGACGGTAGAAATATGCACGCAATGGAGGGAAGCCAGGAGGAGGAACACAATAAGTGGGAAATGAAACAACATACAACAAAGGAGCCCATCAGCTGCACTGGACATAGAAGAAAAATAACTAAGCAACCCAAACACAGTGATGGGAAGAGATGAATGAGAGGGAAAGATGGCAAGAGGGAATAGCCTACATTAAGCAAAAGGAAAAAATGTAAATATCACCTGAGGTGGGAAAAATAAATTGTATTGTCAAAGTTCATAGAATTAAAAAAATTTGGACAATGATAACAATAATTTGACTTGTCAAGGTTAAAATGTGTTTGTGACTTTAACTAAGCATCATAATTCAACAATACTGTGAAATATGTGAAATATATGTAATCACCTATCTCAATTTTTACAAAATTGTGAGAATGGAATGGTTAGAAGATTTGGATGACAATGTTGTCAGACACTTTTTATTCGTGTACTGTTTTGTAGAATGGGAACTTCTTTGTACAACTATTTAAAGATAATAATAAAAAAGTGTTTAGAAATAAACAGTATGAAAATAAAAATTTCAAATATAAAATAAAAAATTAAATCCAGTTGGAAGGAAAATTTCTTTGAGGAAAGTAGTTTAGATTATTCTTTTTTTTTTTTTGGTCGGTAGTGGGACTTGAACTCTGGGCCTGGGTGCTGTCCCTCAACTCTTCAGCTCAAGGCGAGCGCTCTACCACTTGAGCTACAGCGCCACTTCCGGTTTTCTGGTGGTTTATTAGAGATAGGAGTCTCAAGGTCTCTCCTGCCCGGGCTGGCTTTGAATGGCGATCCTCAGATCTCAGCCTCCTGAGTAGCTAGGATTACAGGCATGAGCCACCAGCGCCCGGCTAGTTTAGATTATTCTATAGCAAGTCTCACTTCAGAAATAAATTAAAAAACTAGACCCCAGGTAAATGAAATAAACTAAGAAATGGAGCTGAAAAAAGAAAATAAGAAACTCCATCCACTCTTTCTTGCCTGGAGAGCTGGTGTGGGTAAAAATTCATCATGCTACTGAATTGGAACCTAAGTGGCAAGGACCTTACTTCGTGGTGCTAACTTCACTGTTGCCTATTGAATTAGCATGAAAACAACATTGGATCCATCAGTCTCAAATGGAATAAGTAGTGGACCAATATACAGAGAAGGCTGCAAGATGGACTGTTAAAGATAAGACTTACTAAGTGTTAATTAGTGCTAACTAGTCTGTTTCTATAATTTACTTTTTTTCTATTAAATTTACCTTTTAAGCCTGTTCATTGGGTGGAGAGAAGGGAATTTTTAGGATTTGGTAAGAAGGAATCAAGGATTTGATTGGACATGCAAAACAGTGGGGAATATATAAAACAGCATGGCCCTAATAATGAGCAGGTCCCACTAATCAATGTTGCCCCATGACCTGACCCACTGGAGTGCCTGGGGCATGCCACACAAGTGAGCAGGGCATGCTGCTGGAGGGGGTAGGATGTCACCTTTACATGATGAGCTGTGAAGAATTGATTGGGGAACAGGCAGTTTGTGAAGTGATGGTTGAAAACTGTTAGAAAGGAGACCCACTGTAGTGATGGAGGGGTTAAACCTATATATAGGCTGCATGGTCACAGCAATGGAATTGGAGAAAATCAAGGAATGACCTGCAAGGAAGGAAGTGGTGAGACAGCAGGAGGGGAAAGACCTGAGAGAAGTGGAATTTGAGCGAGAGCAGGTGAGTAAGGAAGCCTATTGTCCACCAGTCCAGAGAAGTGTAGTGGAGAGCCCTAAAGAGAAGAAGGAAGTGATGGAAGGGAAAAAGGGAAATAAAGGAAAAGTCTATAAAGAAGGAGGGAATAAGGGAAAAGGAAAAAGCCTTACCTATTGAAGTTTGGAGCATGGAGATTATAATTTGGGGGTTTGGTGTTTTGCAAACCAATTAACAATGCCTGTTGGACGTCTGAGGTTTGGTGGTTGGGGTTGGGCTGTCACTAACTGTACAGCCCAGGACAAGGTAAATGCAGTCCCATTTCTATTGTAAATAAATTAATCTTCAATGTGCCTCATTGGATTGTCTTGTGTTTTATGCATCATAAGTGTGCAAGTTTACAAGTTAACAAGCTCAAAGGCCATGAGTTTTGTAAAATGTTATGAGGTCATAATTGTTTTGAAAAACCCAATGGAACAGTGATATCACAATGACAATATGATGTCACAATATCGAGTGATAATATTATTTTGATGTTATACTTAGTTGGTGATGCTATAATGGTGATGAGGTCACAATAGGTTTAATGTTACAATAGGTCACAATAGGTTTTTTTTTAATTGTGAAAATACTGTACAGAGCCGTTACAATTACAGGGGCAAGATAATGAGTACATTTCTTATCAATCATTGTAGCCTCCTCCTTTGTTTCCCCTTCCCATCCCTTCCCATACTTACCTGGCAGGGGAAATACCACGATCACACAATAGGTTTATGAAGACAGTTATGATGTCAGTTATGATGTCAGTTCCACCCAGGAGAAAGTCACCCAGCCCAGGCAGAAAAAACTCCACCCACAGAGGAGTGACTTTCTTCACCAGGTAAACACAGCCAGAGACTGCCTCTCCCTACAACAGCCTAGACAAACATTGAAATTCAGTAAGCCTAAACCTGAGAAAAGCTCCAAGCTGGGCTTTGTGAATGTCTCAGGAGTTAGCCCCTCAGGGAAAAGCTACTGTTTGCTGAGAGACCTCAACCCTACCCAGAACCTAGCCTCATCACAGCATCTCCAAACTAGAGGAAACTACCATTTCCCTCTTTTGTGATACTACAAGCAGACCTCCCTCCCACTGAACTAGCCTGGGAAGAGGATCAAAAAACATGCCTAACACAGAGCTGTTTCTGCCTGCCCAAACAGACAAGAAACCAGTCAAGCCATAGGAAGTCCAAACAGCACAAGCAGAGCCGAGTCTCTACCAAGAGACTCGTTATGGACACAGGGGAGATATAGGGTCTTCCCATTCATCCCCCAAAAAAACAAAAAATCAAGGAACACTTTTTTGAAACTTTTCTTATATTTTTATTTTTTAAAAGTGTTTTCTGTTCATCTTTTTTTAAATTTTTATTTTTGGTGTGTGTATGTGTGTGTGTGTGTGTGTGTGTGTGTGTGTGTGTGTGTGTGTGTGTGTATGTGTGTGTGTGTGTGTCTGTGTGTCTGTGTGTGTGTCTGTGTCTGTGTCTGTGTCTGTGTTTAATCTCTTTTGAGCTTTTGGTCCTTTTTATTTTTTTCTCTTTTTTTTTTCGCATGAATTAATTGCTGTTCTGCTCATCCCGATATATACCTGTCGTCAATTATTAGACCTTATTCCCTATTGTGTACATACTTAATCCAGAAATTTATTACTCAATTCACAACCTCTTAGGCTTAACTTTTTTTAAGAGCAGTATCATCTATTTATACCTACATAATTATCAAGTAACTAATTTTAATAATTTTCATTTTTTTGCTTTCATCTATCTTTCTATCAGTCCCCTCCACTCATTCTATCCTTTTCTTCTCTAGGTATCATTTCTTTAAATGTACATAATTTTTAAATGTTTCACTTCTTAAATTTAATTTTTGTTTTTCCAATTTTTCTTTTTATTTCTCTCCTATCATTCTGTCCAATCCATTTCCCTGTCTGAGATTAGGAATTGGTTAAATTGACTCTCCTTTTACCCCTCCATATTCCTCTAGTCCTTTTTGTCCCCACATTTCTCCCTAAAGCTAATATTTTCTGGTTTGCCAAATCCTATTTTGTTGTTTGTAGCCCAATAATACATAGTTGTTTGATGTTGAATAGAATCAATCTGTTGAATTACATTGTATCTGCAGCCATTTTGATTTTGCAAATAGAGGATTGTGTAAATACAGGTTGATGCTTGCTTTAAAATAGTGTTCTAGCTCAAAATTGTTGTTACTTTCATACCAAATGGGCAGAACAAGCCGAAAAGCACAATAAAAGCACAATAAAAATGGCAAGTGCAGGTATCTCAGTTGAAAGAATTGTTAATGAATAATCCAGAGAAGTTCCATAAAAACCTGTACAAACACTACTAGTAAAGGACTCAGAGTGAGCATGATAGGGAGCGAGAGTAGGCAAATCAAAGATTAAACAGGAATCTTGTAAGCATTAAGAACTACTTGAAGATTGATGCAGGAATTGCATAAGCAGGTTGAGAAGAGTCAAAGATAAATACAGGAAATGCATGAGCAGGCAGAGCACAACCACAGAGAATTACTGATATTGCGTGAATGTGACGAAACTAATCAAAGTGTAATACAGGAATTACGAGAGCAGGATGAGAGTAGACAAAGATCAATAGATATTCATGGAATCCATAAACAGACCGCTGAAAGAAGTCAGTGAGACCACAAATGGAATGCTGAATGGAGCCGGACAGAAAGAATGGATGTCCAGGGAAGCCATAACCAATCAACTAAGTGATTTGAGAAACTGAACTCAAAATTAAAGAAGTAAAGAATTTCATACTAGATCGAAAGCAAAGCAACAACAAAGAATTTGAAGCCATCAAAGACGACCAATTAGAAGACAAATAAATAAAAAACAAAGTAGAAAGTCTTGACATTAAGTTAGACCATGCAGAAGATCGAATCTCGGGGATTGAAGACAGCCTAGATATTATAAAGAAAAAACATAAAACTATGCAAGACAAATCCAAAAAATATGATAGATCTATTCAACATTTGGAATACACCATCAGAAGGCCTAATCTGAGGCTAATGGGTGTAGAGGAGCACCTAGAAAAAGAAGTGAATGGTCCAGAAAATTTATTTAACAGAAACCTACCAGAGAATTTCCCAAATATACAAAAATACAGGCCTATTCAGATACAAGAAGCTTATAGAACCCCAAATAGACCAGACCAGAACAGGACATGCCACTGTCACATTATAGTCTGCACAGGAACAATTCAGACCAAAGAATGAAACCTTAAAGATCTCAAGGAGAAAAGAACAATCACCTATAAACAGAAACCAATTAGAATCATCCCAGATTTCCCAGCAGAGCCGATTGAAGCAAGAAGAGCCTGGAATGGTGTATGCCATGTGCTAAAGACAAACAACTATCAACCAAGAATACTGCACACAGCTAAACTATCCTTCATAACCGAAGGTCGAATAAAAACTGTCCAAAGCAAAGAAAAATTGAAACAATATATCTCCACAAAACCAGCCCCACAAAAGACAAAAGTATCCTTCACATAGAAAACCAAGAAGACCACAGTAAGATCCAAGAATCAGCATCCAAGGGAATAAAATTAGAACTCAACACCAAAAGCCAAAAAAGAAAGCCCTAGACAACATGGAGGCTGAACAACACACTGTTGAATCACAAATGAGTCATGGAAGACATTAGAAAGAAAATGCAAATGTTCATGATATTAAAAAAAAAATGAACGCACAAACTACCAGCTCCTCTGGGACACAACAAAGGCAGTACCCACAGGCAAGTTTATAGCTCTGAGGTCCTACAGCAACAAATTGGAAAGATTTGAAACCAACAATTTAATAAGACATCTGAACTTCCTTGAAAAAGAGCAGCAAGATAAACCCCAATTCAGTAGATGGAAAGAAATAATTAAAATTACATAAGAATTGAATGAATTAGAAACCAAAAAATCATAGAAAAAATCAACAAAATAAAGAGTTGTTACTTCGAAAATATTACAAAATTGACAGAACCTTAGCAAATCTTATCAGAAAAAGAAAAAACTCACCCAAATTAAAAAAAAAAAAAACACTCAGAGATGAGAATGGAAACATCACCACAGAAACAACCGAGATTCAAAAAAATATGAGGAAGTACTTTTCAAATCATTATGTGAATAACTTTGAGAACCTGACCTTTCCTAGCAAATCTTAACATGCCAAAACAACAAAGATGAGTTAAATCAACTTAGCATACACATATCAAGCATAGAAAAAGAAACAGCAATAAGAGTCCTCCCATCTAAGAAAAGCCCAGGACCAGATGGATTCATAGTGGAAATCTACAAGGCCTTCGAAGTAGAGCTCACACCAATAGTCCTCCAAATCTTAAATGAAATTGAAAGAGAAAGTTCACTACCGAATTCATTCTATGATTCCATCAGAACCCTTATCCCAAAATAAGGCAGGGACTCATCAAAGAAAGAAAACTGCAGACCCATTTCTTTGAGGAACATTGATGCAAAGCTCCTCAACAAAATTTGGCCCAATTGATGTCAACAATTCATCCAAAAAATCATACACAATGATCAAACAGCATTCATTTCAGGTATGCAAAGCTGGTTCAATTTATGCAAATGAATTAATAAAATTCATCACATCAAAAAGAGCAAGGATAAGAACCATATGGTTATCTCAATAGATGCAGAAAAAGCACTGACAAAATCCTACATCCCTTTGTGATGAAAGCTCTGTAAAAAGTATGAATCCAGTCAACATTCCTCAATACAATAAAGGCTGTATATGACAAACCTACAGCCAGCATTATACTTAATGCTGAAAAACTAAAGCCAATTCCTCTTAACTCAGGAACGAGACAAGGATGTCCACTCTCACCACTTCTCTTCAATTTAGTATTAGAATGCCTAGCTACAGCAAAAGACAAGATGCAAACATTAAAGTGATCCAAATAGGGAAAGATGATGTAAAACTCTCCCTATATGCAGATGACATGATGTTGTATTTAAATAATCCCACCAACTACACTCCGAAATTATTCATGCTGATACAAAATTTTGGCAAAGTAATAGGGGAAAAAGTAACTCTCAAAAATCAATGCCTTTTTTGTATGCCAACAATGAGAAACCATGGCTGAAATCAGGAAAGCAACTCCATTCATAATAGCCCATAAAAGATAAAATACCTATGTATTAACTTAATCAAAGATGTGAGGGATCTTTATGATGCAAACTTTAAAATCCAGAGAAAGGAAATAAAAATGGAACTTAGAAAGTGGAAAATCCTCCCATGCTCCTGGATTTGAAGAATCAAATCGTGAAAATGTCAATACTTCCCTAGTCTATCTACAAATTCAATGTGATGCTTACCAATATTACAAACTCATTCCTCAAGAAAATAGAAGAGGAAATACAAAAATTCATATGGAACAATAAAAGACTCTGAATAGCAAAAATATTCCTTAACAGAAAGAATAGTGCTAGAGGAATATCAATACCAAATTTCAAACTCTACTACAAAGGTGTAGTAATCAAAACAGCCTGGTACTGGCACAAGAACAGACCTCAGGACCAATGGAATAGAATTGAAAACCCAGAAATGAACCCACAGAACTATAGCTACCTAATCTTCGATAAGGTAGCTAAGAAATAGAATGGAAGAAAGAGCTTCTTCTGTAAATGGTGCTGACAAAATTGGTTAATCACTTGTAGAAAAGTAAAGCTAGATCCATATATATCACCTTGAAGGGGAAAAAAAGGCAGAGGCTAAAATGCTTGATAAGAAATGTACTCATTATCTTGCCCATGTAATTGTAACCACTCTGTACAGTATTTTCACAATAAAAAATAAATAAAAATTAAAAAAAAGAATCAACTCCAAATGAATGAAAGACCTCAGAGTCAAAGCAGACACACTGAAAACATTGCAGGACAAACTAGGAGATAATCTATGTGTCCTTGGCACAGGCTGAAATTTTCTTAATAGAGACCCAGAAACACAACAGATCAAAGAAAGGTTGGACAAATGGAATTGCATGAAATTGCAGAGCTTCTGCATGACAAAGCACATAGCTAGCAAGATCAATAAAAATCCTACAAATTTGGAGAAGATCTTCACTAGCCATACAACGGGCAAGTGTCTCATATCTAAAATATACCTGGGACTGGAAAAATTAAATCCCCCAACAACAAATCTTCAAAGAAGCAACTGCCCAATAAATAAGTGGCTAAAGACTAAAGAGAAACTTCTCTGAAGAGGAAAGAAGGATAGCCAATAGATACATGAAGAAATGCTCAACCTTCGTAGCAATAAAAGAAATGCAAATCTAAACCACACTGAGATACCGCCTTACCTCAGTTAGAATGGCTATAATGAAGAACTGTAATAACAAGACAAGCTAGACAGGATTTTGGTGGGACTGTAATCTTGTTCAACCACGCTGGAAAGTAGTATGTAGGTTCCTCTAAAGACTCCATGTAGAGCTCCCCTATGACACAACAATCTCACTTTTGTGCATTTACCCAAATGATCACAAACAAACCCATACTATAACTACCAATACCACTATGTTTATTGCAGTATTATTTACCATACCTAAGATATGGAACCAACCCAGATGCCCCTCAGTAGATGAATGGATCGATAAAATGTGGCAACAACGCTTGATAATAAATGTACTAGTTATCTTGCCCATGTAATTGTAACTCCTCTGTACGGTATTCTTACAATAATAAAAAAAGTGATATATATACACAATGGAATTCTATGCCTCCATCAGAAAAAATGGCATTGCCCCATTTGTTAGGAAATGGAAAGACTTGGAAAACATTATAGTAAGTGAAGTAATCCAGGCCCAAAGATATATAGCTTCCATGGTTTCCCTTATTTGCAATAACTAGTATATGTCGGAGATAAACACAAACTGTCAGACAAGTTGATGTTAGGTGAAATGAACACCAAGATAAGGACTCAAATGCTTTTACTTACTTGCTGTTTTTTCTACCATATTTACAAGATGATTTCTTTGTTGCTTTTTATGTCCCTCCCCCACAATATAACCTCTATTTTCACTGTATTTGATGTTGTTATAATTTGGGGAGGGGAAGGGAAAAACAAATTGGGATTCATGTGAACCCATTGCAACAATGACAGGTACAAGACGTTAAGTCAAAAAACGAACTTTACAACTTTGGCACGGGGGGGGGGGAGGGGCCGCAGAAAGGGAGATGGGAAGGGATGGGACGGGGAAAGAGGGGAGGAGGCAACAACGCTTGATAAGAAATGTACTCATTACTTTGTTCATGTAATTGTAAACCCTCTGTAAGTATTTTCACTTTAAAAAAATCATGAAATAATAAAGTGAAAATCCATGCCAATTTTTTTGCCTGTCGTGGGGCTTGAACACTGGGCCTGGGCACTGTCCCTGTGCTCTTCAGCTCAAGGATAACTCTGTACTACCTGAGACACAGTGCCGTTTCTAGTTTTCAAGATATACATTGGCAATAAGAGTCTCACAAACATTTCTGCCCAGGCTGGCTTTGAACCACTATCCTCAGATCTCAGACTTTTGGGTAGCTAGGATTTCAGCATGAGCCACCAAAGACAAGATTCAGGACAATTTTAAAAAAGCAAGCTTATTGAAACTTCTGGCTTTTTCTAATAAATAATGTTGTTTTCAGCATTAATTTATAACTATGAATAATTTTTAGATGTAACTTGGAATTTTTTAATAGAATCAAATATAACTTTTACTATTACTCAGTATCTCACAAACCCACTGTAACTGACTTTCCCCAAAGGCAATTATTACATGCTATATTACTCATTATTTTTATTACACTCTATATATTACATGTCGTGTGAAGTGAAAATAGTTTGTACCATTTCATATAAATTAGTAGATGCTACTTTAGCCTTATAAATTCAGAACTGTGGTTTTAAATGAAAGAAAGATATTCGAGTTAAAATGAAATATAAATATGTAATGTGTCCCAATTGAATAAAATATTCTGAGTTCATACAGACAAAAATATTTTCTTTCCACTAAAGTCTTTGAAGTAATACCATTGGAAATAGTGAGGCAAGAGGAGGAAGAATTAAAATCATGTCAAACAATATCTGGTATTCTGCTATCCCCTCCACTGTGAAGACCTGCCCATTCCCAGTTGTCACAAAATTTCAAGTGTCTCTCTTAGAATCTATTTGGAAAAGTTCTAAATCACTGACTATTTTTGTAATTTCTGTTATATGAAACAAAATATTGACACAAAACAATTGAAATAAAATACAAACATATGTTGAAGTCATCACAACTGGAAAAACAACCAACAAAGTAGAACTTCCCCAGGAACAAAAACAAGTTTTGCCCAGGTTTTAAAGCACAAAAACCTCAAATACATGTTAACTTGGAGTAGAGCCATAAAGAAAACTGTGTCTCAGAAATATGGTTGTATTAAGGTGTAATTAAATTCATCTAGATGAACCTAATATAGCAAACCCCTTGAATGGATCAAATTGTTTAAAACGAATCTAACTGTATGCGGAGTGAGATCTGCACATATTTAAAAGAATAAAATAACAAAATCATGACATACTAAAAAGTTCAGAAAAGCAATGAATAAGTGCAATATTATCCATATTGAGAACTAATTCCTACTGATTTAACAAGAAAAAATATGCAACTAATACAATCTGAGTAGTGTACATGAGTGTATATAACTTTAAACTATTCCAAATTACACTTTGTAGAAGATTGAATGTGGGTAATCTAAAGGAGAACATCAACAACTGATATAAATGAAATTAAAAATCCCATGAAAAGAGAGAAGTAGTTTCTAGAAAATAATAGCTTAACAAATGTTAGTGAAAATCTTTCTAGTACTGAGAAAATTGCATACCTATTTATTTAGATCCAAAAAAAAGACCTCAGTTACTCAAGCTGATTTGAAACTTTGGCAAAGTAGCAGGATACATCTGTAACATTATTATGGATGTTGACTCTGGCATGGAATTCATTTCCTCTTTGATCTGACAAATGAATATATGAAAGAACATAACTTCTCCAACTAAATATCAAGACTTAACTAAACATATCACAAGAAAAGTCATAATGTAATCCGTATTGCAACTGGGATAAGAGAAAAATCAGTCATAGTGATTCTGTATTTATCATAAATGTTGATGTTTTTCATAAATTATTTCCTTTAGTTTGCATTTTCAAAATATTGTGTTATATGATGTATATCATGGTAACTTATTTTGAATGCCTCCTTAAATTTTTTTCTGTTTACAATGTCTCTCTTCTGTTCCTAACCCATGAAATGATGTTGATTCCAAAAACATTCTAATAACCACTGTTTATAATACACAAAATCTCATAAGCATGACAGCAGTAAGCATTGGTTAACATTTGGATACCAGGGTGTCATGACTTATGAGGCCTATCTGCATGAGTTGCATTGTACCTAGATTCCTCAGCCTAAATTTAGCCACTGTTAAAAAATGTTTATATCTTTATTTGTCACCCATCAGAGATTAAATCTGAGTATACACCCTAAGGATAATGATAAAGTAAAAATTTAGCTTTTCTGGATATAAAGTAAACAAAATGCAGCATAGAGTAACTCACTGGATTAAAGTCAACCTATTTCACCAAAACACTCTAAGCATTACCTTACAATGTGTATTATTCTCATGAACGGAATGGGGAATATGAGAAGAGGACTAACCAAGCACTGTCTTCAAATATGTATAATTTGGATTTATCTCTATATTTCGCTATAAACATTTCTGATAAAACTGTTTGAATAATTGCTTTATAATATATCGTAGTTTCATATACCAAATTACATTCAGAAAATGGGATCTAACAATTAACTAAAGAAAGTCCTGGCAGAAAAAATGGCACATCTATACTATATGACACCCAATTCTGAGGTATTTCATTATGCTTCCATTTAATGAATGTGATTGTTTAAATGTTTCATAAAATACTAAATAAAATTGATCAGTGTATTATAATCTAATTGTTTCCAATTTTATCCGAGAATCATTAAAGAATTTCCCATTCAATCATGACATACATCACATTCCATTGGTATTCATATGGATAGGAATGAGTTTCTTAGGATTTCCTGCCATTTGGAGGTGGCAGGGACCAGGATTCGAACTGTGGGCTCCAGCTCCCACCACTTCAGCCCGAGGATAGGGAACTCACTGGTCTGTTTAAGAATATCAGCAAGACCAATGATTATGCAGGCTCCAGTGGTTCCCAGAAGTCCTCCTTGATACTTACAAGGTTGTGAAAGGAGTATCATGGTCAAAGTCATCCTAGGCAGAAAAGTCCTTGAGAGCCCTGTCCAACTTCAGGACCAACAAAGCCAGAAGTATAGCCATATGACTCAAGTGTTAGAAGGCTAGCCTTAAGTAAAGCAGCTCACGGACTGTGCCCAGATCCTGAGGTCAAGGTCCAGGAGTGGCAACAAACAGACATACACAACAACCTGTGCAGCCATCTGCCTAAAGGAGGTCACCCTCAGCAGACTTTAAGTACATTTTATTATGAGGCCAATGCAGGAACAGTCACAAACCAGCAGTGGAAGAGAAAAATCAGGTTTCTTAGAAGTAACCAGTATTCAGAAAATTAAAATTGGGGACATAAAATGGTGGCATACTTATGTAAAAACTACCATTAAGAAAAAGATGAGGGGGCTGGGAATGTGGATTAGTGAGAGAGTGCTTGTCTAGCATGCACATTCAAGAAAAAGACAGAATTAGACTTGGAAGTCAGGAGGAAAGACGGGAACACTTCCCAGTCATGAGGTCTTCTGCAGTGTGCCAGGACACCAACATGGTCTTCAAACAACCACAGAACAGGAAGACTGTCTCTTTCCCACTTCTCAGGCAGCTGAGGCCCCAGAGTCAAGAGGGCAGAGCCAGGTTCTAACTCAGGTGCTTGGAGCCAGAAGAGAAAGGGCTCTGCCTCTCCTTGGACTGGGGATTTGCTTTAATAATGTGGAGAATGAAGGAAGGAGAATGAACTGGCATTGGTAGAAGAAGGGCCTTCAAATCTGACAGATGGAGAGTTAAAAACCCACTACCTAAGACCAAAGAGCAAGGCTCTCTACTGTTAACCTAAAGATAGACTGAGGTTCCCTTCACCTGAGGGAGGAACATTAATTAGTCATTGTCTGAAGAGGCTGAGAAAGCCTGATCCTTGTGTAACTCTGACAAATGTTTCAGGTTTCCTCTCATTGGTGGCAGTGTCTTGAATGAATGAAGTGGTTTTGCAGCTCACTTACCTGTTGCGTGTGTACATTCTGCCTCCTAATCCTGTAGGACTAGGTCTCTTTGCCTAGTTTGGCTTTTGAAACTGTTTTCTGCCTTCAAATATTGTTACACTGGAGTTCTTCCTGCTAACAGGGCTAGGGCTTAGAAGTTGAGAATTTTATGTGAACCCATGTTTGGTCAATGATGTTTCTTTCCTGCTTTTATAACTCAAGAACTCTAAGAACATTTAGAGTGCAAGTAACTTCTCATTACAAAGGGAAACACAGGAAGCTCTTGAACATCTGACCTTTCAGCAGTAGAAGTCAGAGTGTCATCGACTTTCCAGCCCTGGCTGGCTTTATCCTATGATCCTCAGACTTCAGCCTCCTGAGCTAGGGTGATGGGCATGAGCTACTGGTGATCTCCTAAGTTCAGAACTGTAATAACATTGGCATTACAAGTCAACTGCTTATCAAAAAGGGCTTGGGCAGCATATTAGGCCTTTCAACATTGGACCATTCAGACACAAGGTTATAATGCTAGAGTCTGAGAGGCTATGCATATGTATTGGCTACACTTGAAGCTTGAGCTCTACCTCCAATTCTGGTGTGCATGACCATACTTTTTCCCAGAGAATGTTCTCCTAATTAGCAAATAGGAAAAGTACTTTGCTTAACCCTCACTTTTTTCCAGTTTTGTGTCTCAAACTCAAGTATGGGCACGGTCCCTGAGCCCTTCAGCCCCTGAGCCCTTCAGCTCAAGGCGAACACTCTACCACTTGACCCACAGCACATGTGGTCTTTTTGGGGTTCATTGGAGATAAGATTATAACAGGTTTTCCTTGCCTAGGCTGTCTTTGAACTCTGATCTTCAGATCTCAGCCTCCTGAGACCCTAAGGTTCCTGTTGTGAGCCACAGGCATCTGGCCTGCTGTTTTTGCCAGACCTGGGGCTTGAAATAAGGGCCTGGGTACTGTCTCTGAGCTCCTTTTTCTCAAGCCTAGCGCTGTACCACTTGAGCCACTCCACAGCTTCTGGCTTTTTCTGAGTATGTGGCACTGAGGATTCAAACCTTACCATTCATGCATGCTGACTCAGCTCAATACCACTAAGCCACATTTCTAGCCCCACCCTTACAATTTTATCCCTCAACTGCATATCCCCAATAAAAGGCTTCTGAGTAAAAATCATCTAAAGAAATTCCTTTAGGAAGGTTCTAAAGATAATGAAGGCAAATTTCATACTTGGGAAAGACCCTAAACATATGAAGACTGTGACAAATGCTTCCATTTAATTATGTATCATGTTTCAACACTTAATAAAATATTAATGAAAAACAAATCAATGTCCTAAAGTATTGTGTATAAATTTATAATAGATGTACAACATGTACTAAAT
Organism: Dipodomys merriami; assembly: GCF_024711535.1. Taxonomy (NCBI): domain Eukaryota; kingdom Metazoa; phylum Chordata; class Mammalia; order Rodentia; family Heteromyidae; genus Dipodomys; species Dipodomys merriami. Next base: position 45,172 of record NW_027202324.1, read on the forward strand.
GTTATGTGTATAATAATACAAAATACAATAAACAATAAGTAAATGAAAAGTAAAAAAAACAAAATAAATACAAAATCAATAATAAACATTATAATGTGTAATAAACATACATATATAAGTATATATCATATATTACACATATATAGAAATGTATTTTCCATTGCAGAGCCTTCATTCAGTAGCTGGGAACTCTAGCCTGAATTTCTTTTCCTCAAGGACAGTGAGCTTTGCCTTTACCCATGATACAAAAGAATTACCTGGATGGTCAGATCAAATCTCAGCAATGATGGAAATACTGGCCCCAGTTCCAAGACAGTGACTTAATTTTTTAATGGAAGTAGTTTTGTTTATTCAGTTACATACTGAAAATTTTTTAAAAAAGCAGCGTAGAATTGTGTACATCTATCAGACATCTTTCTCTTAACCCCAAAATGCTTGTCTGAGCACTACTTTTTTCATTTTTTATTGTAAAAATGTTGTACAGAGGGGTTACAGTTAAATGAGCATGGTAATGAGTACAGTTCCTATTGTGCATTGTTGCTTCCTCCTTGTTTTCCCCCTACCATTCCTTCCATCCCATCTCCACAACTACTCCCCCTGCCGAGCTCAGTGACTTAACTTTTATTTTTGGATTTGCATGGGGTTTGAACTCAAGTAGTGGCAAATCTGCACTTTCCCTCACATTGGTACATATTTACAAAGATCCAGAGTTCAAATCCCAGGTTAGGAAAGAAAACTGGTATAAATTCAAAACGAGGGAGCTTTATTTCTTTTTAATTTAGTTAAATAATTAATTAATATTTTTATTTATTCTTTATTTTGCCAACATGGGACTTGAACTCAGGTCATGGCAATTCTGCCTCAGCTTCAATCGCCCTAGGGTGGGGCACCCTCAGACCCATAGCCAAAGTAGGGATCCTAGGCCCAGAGGGGTTTCAGGAAGAAAAAAAAAACATAGCATAGCACAAAAAGTGGCAAGCTGCAGAGGGCTGAGGGTTTTACGTTTTTTTCTTTGCACAGTGACCATCCTGGGTCTGAATAACATGACTGCAAAGTGGACCTGACCTGCCATATCTGAAGGCTGGCATGCTATCAGGGAATCCATAGGCCAACCTGTGAACATATGTCCCAGGTTCAAATCCCAGTACTGACACCTACCAATGGCAGGAGATCATAAGAGACTCATTCCTATGCATAGGAATACCAATTGAAAGAGTAGTTCATGTTTGAGTCTAGTCTAAATTTGGATGCAATAATCCTATGATGCTGATTGATCTTAATAGGTTATTATGCATGAAAAGAATAATATTCCTTCAATGGCGGTATAATAAATGCCTAAGAGTTGGTAGTAATGTAGTAGTGTCATTCAATCATAGATAGATGCCTCTGGTGTTCCTTACTGATATATGTTTATTTGTATACCACCCTTTGCCTATCCATTTATCACTGTTTTGGCCAAACCTGGAGCTGGATCTCAGCAACTGAGAACCACCTTAAAGCTTCATTGGCTAGAGGCTGCCATGCTCACACTCATCCATTCATGAATTGGGCTTGCTAAACCCTGAGTTCACATCCCCGCACTGCCAAAATTTTAATGTTGAGTAAGAAGCCAAGTGTGACACATGTTTTCCATTTCTGTGAGAGTCCTGGGTGTCAGGCATGATGGAGAACTTATTTACAAATCTGGATGCTGTGATAGGATGTAAACAATGTAATACATGGTAGAGGGGTCATCAGAGTCAATGAAATAAATGGTAAATAAATGAATAAAACAAAAAATAAAATGAATAACCACACCCAACAAAATATGGTCTGACTATCTGTATGGAAGTATAAATCCTATATTTAAAATGGATATAAGGAGTATGTTTTCCAACCCTGAGGCTTGAATTCAGGCCTAGGGTATAGGTCTGACTTGCTTGTCTTCAAGCATGTTCAGATTCCCTACCGTCACGGTGCTGCATATTTACACAGACCTTGAGTTCAAATCCCAGGCCTGGCAGAAAAAATGTCATGAATTGCAAACCAGGGAGCTAAATATTTTTTTTTAATTGAGGGCCATTGGAGAAGCCATAGTCCCGCACAGCAACATAGGCCTACAGTTCGAATACAGTCATGCCACTTACAGATGGTGGGAGATCCTAAGAAATTCGTTCCCATCCACAGGAATAATGATGGAATGTTATCAATGTCACAGTTGAATGACATGCTCATGAATGATACTTGTACACAGACTTCATGATTTCAGTCGGCTGATTGATTTTATTTAATATATTATGAAACATTAAAAGAATATTATTTCTCACAGGGACGCAATAATTTCAGGACACTGATTTACTTAATACTTTATTAAAGATAAAAATAATAACATTTATTTATTTTTTTTTTGTGGATCCTGGGGCCTTAACTCAGGGCCTGGGTGCTGTTTAGCTCAAGGCTAGTGCCCTATCTCATGGTTTCCCTTATTTGCAATAACTAGTATATGTCTGAGTCAAGCAGAAAAGGTCAGATAAGGTGATGTTAGGGAAATGAACCCAAGATATGTACTCAAATGTTTTTTTTCTTTTATGTGATTGTTTCTAACACATTTATGATTGTTTTTTGTTGCTCCCCCACAGTATAACCCCTGCTTTCACTGTATTTGTTGTCAATATAATTTGTGGAGGGGAAGGGGAAAAACAAATCATTTAAATAGGGATACAGGTGGACCCATTGCAACAAAGAGATGTACAAGTCATTATTTCCAAAATGAACTTTACAACTTTGGTGGAGGGTGAGGGAGCAGGGAGGATTGGGTGGGGGGGGCAGAGGGGAGGATGGGAAGGGATGGGAAGGGGAAACAAAGGAGGAGGCTACAATGCTTGATAAAAAATGTACTCATTATCTTGCCCATGTAATTGTAACCCCTCTGTACATTATTTTCACAATAAAAAACTTAAAAACATAAAAAATATTAATTACATGGAGGCATAAGAAATATCCAAGAATTGGTAGGAATGTAGTATATATAACTGAAAAATGGATACACATCTCTGGCACTCTGTAAAGAAATATATATTTATTAGTGTACTATAATCTGCGTGTCAATCTGTTCTTATTTTGTGAACCCCTGGTACTCGATCTCAGATCCTGGAAACTGCCTATCAGCTCAATTTGTTCCAGGATGGCATGCTGACACACACGCATTCATGAATTTGGCCCGGTACGCCTTGAGTTCAGATGCCATCATGCCCAAACAATGAATCATGGAGTAAGAAACTGATGGTGACACATGTTTTCCTATTCTGTGAAAGTCCTGGGTGTCAGGTATAATTGGAATACATATGCAGATCTACATCCTATTTAATCAATGTAACCAATGTTCTATGTGCCATATTAGTCATTAAAATAAAGTCAATACATGTTGGGTCTTTGTTTGCCCCCGAAAGATGGATGGGGCCCAAGAAAATGTAAGTGCACCATTTGCCTGTTCCCCAGTCTCCCTTAGCCTGGGAAACATTCAGACACAGTGGGGAGTCAAGTCAAGCAAGAACTCGTTTATTACTACACAGCAAGCACCTTTTAAAGAGAAAAATTGAGAGGCTGGGAAGGGGAGGTAAAGGAACCAACCAATCACTGTAAAGATCACACCCTATCATGCACCTAAGCTTTATCTAATCAGATTTTAAGGTAAAAAATTGGGCTGTGCCCACTCAACTTCCTCTCAGCACCATCATTGCTGCCTATGTGCCCCACAAACACATGAATAAAACAAAAAAATAAAATGAATAACTACACTGAATGCAATATGGAGTCAACCTATGTATTTAAATATAAGTCATATATTTAAAATGTACACAAATAGGATGTATTCTAGTACTGGGGATCGATTTCAGACCTAAGGAACAGACATGAATTTCTTGACATCAAGAAGGCTAGCTTCCCATTTCAATACAGTGCAACAGAGTTACCCAGACCATGAGTTCCAATCCCAGTTGTAGCAGAAAAAATGGCACCTTTATACTGTGTGACGCCCAATTCTTTGGTATTTCATTATGCTTCCATTTAATGAACGTAATTTTTTAAATGCTTCATAAAGTATTGATTAAAATCGATCAGTGTCCTATAATATTATTGTGTATAATTTTATCGTAGAATTATTTAAGAGCTGCCCATTCAAACATAACATAGATCATGTTCCTTTGTATTCATATAGATAGGAATGAGTTTCTAAGGATCTCTTTCCATTTGGAGGTGGCAGGATCAGGATTCAAACTGTGGGCTCCAGCTCCCACCATTTTAATCCGAGGATAGGGAACTCACAGGTTTGTTTAAGAATATCAGCAAGACCAATGATTAGGCAGGCACCAGTGGTTCTCAGCAGTCCTTATTGATGTTTACAAGGCTGTGATAGGAGGATCATAGTCAAATTCACACTAGGCAGAAAAGTCCTTGAGATCCCTGTCCAACTTCAGTGCCAACAAAGGCAGAAGTAGAGCTGTGTAGCTCCAGTGGTAGAGAGATAGCCCTGATTAAAACAGCTCACAACACACACACACACACACACACACACACACACACACACACACACACACACACACACACACACTGTAGTCTAATCATCTATCTGTTTATATATTGGCCATTCCTAGGGCTTGATCTCATGTCCTCAGATTTGCCCACCAACTTCTCTTGCATCAGACTGGTGTGCTAACATTTACCCACTCATGAAGTGGGCCTGCTCGGCCCTGAGTTCAAGTCACAGAACTGCCAAAAACTTAATCCTGGTGGAAAGCCAATTGTCCGACTTGGTTTCATTATGGGTGAATGATACTCAGGAATGATTTAGAATACACAGGCAAATCTATGTCTTATGTAATAGGATGCAAAAAATATTATATGTGTAATCATATTCACTAAAATATATAAGAAACAAAACACAAAATAAAATGAATACACTAACTGCAATATGCAGTAAAAATATGTAGGTCAATAAAATTCATGTATTTAAAATATATACGAATATTATTTTTTCGAGTGCTAGGACATGAATTGAGGTCCTAGAAACAGGCCTGACTTTTTTGTCTTCCAGAATGTTGATCTTCCCCATCCCCCACAGTGCTGAGGATTTACCCAGACCCTGAGTTCAAATCCCGGTCCTGGCAAAAAAAAATGGCATGAATTCTAAGCCAAGGAGCCTCATAATTTTAAAAACATTTTTAATGTATTTATGTATGTATGTATGCATGCATGTGTGTATGTATGTATGTATGTATGTATGTATGTATGTATGTATGTATGTATGTATGTATGTATGTATTTTTATTTTGTCAACCACCGGGCTTGAACTCAGCTCATGGCAATTCTGCCTCAGCTTTGATCACTCTTGGCTGGGGTGTAGCCACTGGACCCACAGCTGAACCTGGGTTCCTGGGACCCAAAGGCTGACAAGAAAAAAAATAATTAATGCAAATCAGAAAATAAAAAAAAAAACTGGCAACTTGCAGATGGCTACCGGTTTTATATTTGTTTTCTTTGCTAGTTGACCATTCTGCTTCTGAAAGACACGGTTGAAGAATGTTGGTAACTTGGCATTATGGAAGGCTGGCGGGCTACCAGGGAACCCAAAAGCCAATATGGCAATATAGGCCCTGTGTTTGAAGCCGGGTCCTAACCCCAACCAATGGAAGGAAATCCTAAGTGTCTCGTTCCTATTCATAAGGATACCAATGGAAGATTGTGAATGGCAAGGTTGAATTAGTTGTTTCTGAATACTACCATATAAATAGAGTGCTTTTAGGAGGCCAATGGATTTTAATGAATATTTTTGACACATTCAAAGAATACTATTAATTACATGGACATAATAGTTTCAGGACAGTGGTTGATTTAATTAATAATTAAGGATGAAAACAATAATATTAATTACATGGACGTATACTAAATACCCCAAAATTGATAGGAATGTAGCCTATATAACTGAATAATGTACAGACATCTCTAGCACTCTATAAAAATCAATAATTATTTTTGTACTACCATCTGCATGTCAATCTGTTCTAATTTTGTCAACTCCTAGAGCTGGATCTCAAGTTCTGGAAATGCTTGTCAGCTCAAAATGCCTCAGGTGGCATGCTGACACTCATCCTTTCATGAATTGGTCCTTGTAGGCTGTGAGTTCAGATGCCAGCACTCACAAAAATTGAATCGTGCAGTAAGAAGCCCATGGCGACACATGTTTTCCTTTTCTGTGAAAGTCCTAGGTATCAGGTGTGAAGTTTCATACATAGGCAAATCCATATCCTATGTAATAAATGTAATAAATATTTCATGTGTAATAACAGTCAATAAAATAAATGGTAAGTAAATGAATAAAACAAAACATAAAATGAACAAGCACACTAAGCATAAAATGGGGTCAACATATGGGGTTCAATTTCAGGGCCTGGGAAGGGCCTGGCAGCTAAATTGGCTAGAGGCTGCTGTTCTGACAGTCAGCCACTTATGAATTGAGCATTCTAGGCCCTGAGTTAGATCCCACCACTGCCAAAAAATGTAATCTTGGAGTGAGAAGCTGAGCGTGACACATGTTTTCTTTGTCTTTGAAAGTGCTTGGTGACAGGTAGGATGTATAATTCAAATGAAAATCTATATGTAATATATGCAAATCTATATTTAATAGGATGTCATAAATGTAAAAAATGTCATAATTGGAAGAATTGTCACTACAATAAATGAAAAACAGATTGAATTAGTAGTGAATCATTCTAGGATAAAATTAGACACTAAAATTATAGGATGTGTATTAAGTTTAATATTTTATTAAGTATTACCAGAATAAAAATTGCATGGAGACATAAATACCTAATAATTGGTAATAACACATGATGCGTAATTTAATAATATATAGATATCTGTCTCATTCTATAAAATATGAAATTATGTGTATGGATGTATGTACAATATGTGATCAACAATAACAGGATATTGAATAATTTGGTTAATGCTTTATTAATTGTTAACTGGGACATATCATTAATGGAGACATAATTTAATAATTATTAATTGGTAGTAATATTTATAAATTAATAGTATACAGACATCTTTCTGTGTATATAGTGTTTATATACATCAATCTCTATCTATTTATACCTCATTCACTCCTGGGGTTCGGTGGTTGAGTGCGCACCTAGTGAGCATGAAGCCCTGGGCTCGATTCCTCAGTGCCACATAAACAGAAAACCTGGAAGTTCTGCTGTCTTTCAATCACTTGAATTCTACCCTTGAGCACAAATGCTTAGCGACAGTTTCAAAACCCTTACTCAAGCCCCAGGACTGCCGCCAAAAAGAGTTACAATGTTCTAACTACAACTGTAGAGGGACAGGACTTCAAATACCACATGACAGAGCAAGCTAGGAGTCTGATGCTGACTTAGCCAGATATAAACTGCTGCAACCCAGCTCCATGGGTTACCCCCATCATCCTGGCTTACCCTGGCTTACCCCAGATATCCTGGCCTCTCTGGGGCTTTAAAACCTGCCAGGAAGTCTGCTAGACTCTTTGAAATATGGCTCTAAGTGGTAGAGTTCTAGCCTTGTGCAAATGTTATTAGAACAATAATATCCCAAAGCTTTAAGCTCAAGCTCCATGACTAAACCCCCCCCCCCCCAAAGAAATCTCACTAAACTGTAAGGTGTGAACTTGTGTGGTTTGTGAAATGTTCCTCATAGAATGGTGATATTGATTAGAGCACCCTAAGTCTAATGACAGCTTGTGGAACAGAGCTATGTGCTGAGTCCTGCATAGGGTACTCTGTGCTGAGTCCTGCACATGGTTCTATGTGCTGAGTCCTTCACAGGGTGCAGTGTGCTGAGTCCTGCATTAGGTGCTGGGTTCTGAGTCTTTCACAGGATGCTGTGTGCTGAATCATGCAAAGAGTGCAATGTGCTGTGTCCTTCACCAGGTGCATTCTTTCATTGGGTCCTTGTAAGATCTCCCCACTGAGATGATTATGCAGACAAGAATATTGAGGATCAGATATGTCTCCATGGCAGGGACAAAATTATGTATTACTGAAGACTAATGAGTTGTCCACTACAGACAATATTGTTTTGTTCTGGTTTTTCAAAGTCATAAACCTTGAAATAGGGGCCTAAGCTCTGACCCTTACCTCTTGGGCTCATGGTTAGCACTCCACCTCTTGGAGCCATGGACCCCCTTGCAGCAGATGCCACAGCCTAGAGGTCTATAGCTGAGGTCTCTCATCCTGCCTTCCCAGGAAGCAGAGATCTGAGGATCTGCGTTCCAAATTATCCCAGACACAAAAGGTCCCATGAGCATATTATCTCCAGTTCACCACTAAGAAACCTGAAGTGGAAGCTAGGTGCCTGTCACCCTAGTACTCAGGAGGATGAGATCTGAGGATCATAGTTCAAAGCCAGCATGGGCAGGAAAGTCCTTGAGACACTTAGCTCCAATGGGCCACCAGAAAAGCTGTAATGGTGTTTGGCTCAAGTGGTAGAGCACAAGACTTGAGCTGAAGAGCTCAAGGACAGGACCCAGGCCCAGACATCAACTCCTACAATAGAAAAAGAGAGAGAAACAAGTTAACAAACCTGAAGTGGAAGGCTGGGAATGTACCTTAGGGGTAGAGTGCTTTGCAAATATGAAACCCTGCGTTTCATTTCTCAGGAACACAACAGTAAAAAAAAAAAAAAAAAGCCTGAAGTAGCTCTGTGGTTCAAGTGGGAGAACGCTATGATTGTACAAGAGAAGTTAGGTACAATGCTCAGGTCCTGAGTTCAACCTCCAAGAATGATGTATGTGCCCTGCCCCTGTGTGCCCACGTGTACACATACACACACACACACACACACACACACACACACACACACAGACTAGAAGTGATGCTGTTACCCAAAATGATAAAGCACCGGGCTTCTGCACTGTGCTCATGGTCAGCACCCTGGCCCTGTGTTCAACCCCAAAACCTAGCCACCCAGGGCCAAACTAGGAGAGGTCAAATGTTTAAAAACCTGTTGAATTCACCAGCCCTAGATGAGAGGAAGCTTTGTGATATTAGATATGTGCTTGGATTTCCCAAGCTTCCAGAAACCTAGGAGAGGCATCATAGGCCCATCATCACTGGCAATGAAACATTTCATTAAGTTAAGGGTCCTAGTTGTCTGCCAGAAGGAATCTTGATTTATATTGAACACTGTATCTGAGCACCGGAATATAGTCTCACAAAGGCAGGATAAGTGCACAGGACTTGGCCTGCCACAGGAGGTGGCACAAATGAAGGCTTCCTGTCAAACCAGAGCACTGGGGAGAGAGATAGTTTGGGGAACAAAGAGACCTTTTTCTCCTGACCTTCAGAGCCTGCCCAAAATCATCCTCACTATCTGACCCAGATGGAGTTGTTGATTACACAGCTGTACAGGAGTGAGGGCTTTTGTCTGCCTGTCCAGACAATAAGAGAGACTTCTACCAGCTGGCCTGGGATGCAGAGAAACCCTCAGGATACTCTGGGAACAGTGAGGGGAGCTCTGGATTATGCACTGTCATGAAAACAGTCTCTGTTACGAAATCATTTTATTGAATACAAATTTCCTACCTTGGTGCCGTTCATCATAATACTCTGCAGCTTCATGTATAAGAATACATCCATACATACACAAAGACATGGAGGTACAGGCTCTTTTTGATGGGGCAGGTCCTGGGGTTTAACTATGAGCCTAGGCATTGTCCCTGAATTCCTTTTGCTCAAGGGTAGTGCATTAACTTTGAATCACAACCTTACTTCTGGGTTTTTCTGTGATCTCTTAGAAACAAGAGTATCATGGATTTTGCTAAACTGGCTGGATTCAAACTCAGATTCTCTACACCTCAGCCTCCTCAGAAGCTGGGATTACAGTGAGAAGCCACTGGCACCTTCTTTCTTTTCTTCTTCATTTTTTAATCTGGACAATCTGACTTCTTAACAGGGTCATTCCAAAGGTTTGAATTTATAAGTTAACTACCCAATGTTCTTTATAGCTGTTTCTCTGAGAAGGATTTTCTCTCCTCATCTTCTCCTCTCAGTCACAGGTTTGAAGCCAAAAATGAGAAGTGAGTGTCACAGGATTAGGGAGCAAATGTCCACAGGACATGCCAGTTCTGTCACTTAGCATTGAGCTGCAGTGAATTTGCCATCTCAAGATGAGAGGACCAAAAGCTGGAGTGATCCTCATGCTGTCCTCATTGCTCCTTTTGTCTATAAAATGATCTGATAATTATGAGTGTTGTGTGTCTCCAACCTTAAGTATCTAGAACACACTAGATGCTTCTTCATATATCTCTTTTTCTCTAGTGCCTCTCGAGATTTAGACTATGGGTTTGTGTGGAGGGGCTCCTTGGTGTCTTCCTGAGGAAAGCAGCTTGAATCCTGTTTGCAAGATTGCCGTTCAAATTCAGCCTGAGCAGGAATTCGGTAAGACTCTTATCTCCAATAAACCACCAGAAAACCAGACGTAGTACAGTGGTCCAGAGAATAGAGCTCCATCTTTAAGAGAGAAAGCCGAGCAGGATTCACAGGCCTGACCAGGAAGGAAAGCCTGGGAGGCACTTATGTCCAATTAATGACCAGATGGCTGGAAGTAGAGCTGTGGCACTGGTAAAACCTCAGTATTAGGAAAAACAGCTGAGGAACGCCCTGAGTTTAAGCCCTAGTATGGCCAGAAAAATTTTTCAGTGCTCTACCTACTTAGTCTGTATACTACCTCCCTGAATGTAAACATACCTTATGCAATGCTTCTCCTTTTATTTACTGATTTATTTTTCAGATATACTCCTTGTGCATACTGCATCATTCTCTTCATTACAGGCCCATGTCTTTTCTCTTCCAGGGTTCCAGTCCTGTGTCCTTATATGATACACTGACGCTCTCAGAAGCTTTTATTTACATTTTATTATGAGGCCATTGCAGGAAAAGTAACAAACCAGGCGTGGGAAGAGAAGATCAGGTTTTGTAGAAGTAAGCAATATTCAAAAAATAAAACTTGGGGATGTAAAATGGCAGTATACTTATGTAAGAAACTACCATTAAGGAAAAGATGAGGGGGCAGGGAATGTGGATTATTGAGAGAGTGCTGGTCTGCATGCAAGAAGCCCTGGGTACGATTTCTCGGTAGCACATACACAGAATAAGCCAGAATTTGGACTGTGGCTCAAGTAGTAGAGTGCTACTGACAGTGCCCAGGCCTTGAGTTCAAAACAAGAACTGGCAAAAATATACCTAGGTGTTGGGTCTTCATCTGTCCCACGAATGAGGAACGGGGTCCAAAGAAAGGTCAGTGCAGCATTCAACCATTCCCTAGCCTTCCTCAGCTCGGGGGACAATCAGACACAGCAGGGAGCGAAATCAAGCAGGAAGAAAAACTCATTCATTAACAGAGAGCAGCCCTTTTTAAAGCCAAAAAAGTGGGTGGCATGGCAGGGGAGGAAGAGGAACAAACCACTGTCTAGGTCACACCCTATCAGGCAACTAAGCTTTCACGGGCTGGTTCCTCACTGAACTTAAGGCAAATTGGGCTCAGCCCACTCTACTCTCTCAGCGCCATCTTTACTGCCCATGTGCCCTGCAGATTCCCCCTCACCTTTTTTGTTTGTTTGTTTTAACAGGATTACATTGGTAAGTATAGCATTTGCCACACAGGGGGTTTGAGGCAAGTCTGGGGGTTGAGATTCACCAGACAAAGATAGGGAGGGCACTTGTGCATGATCCAAGAGCCTGTCCCAGTTGCCTCACATCCCCACCTAGCACAGTAATAAACATCAGTCCCACCACAGTTAGAAATGTCTGAAACAGTTCCATTATTTCCTGGGCATATATAAAAGTCAGTTTCAGTATCTCGTAAGGTCATCCTCTTTAGAACATGGGATAGCCTGGATATTGGGAGTTCCACACATGTGGCACTGTTACATCCTTGTGGGCCCCCATACTCAGGCCATTCTACCATAGTCCAGAAAAACAAGGAAAATTTAAAACAAACTGCAGACATAGCAAAGCAATCCTGGGCACCTGGTGTCTTTTAAGTAAGCAAGTTCCTTGTACATGCCTTTAAGCTAGCACAGGGGTCAAAATGACCTTTGAGCTTTACTGTCAATGGCTCCCAAAATCATCTCCCCCCATCTTTGTTAAAAGAAGCAAACCTGCCTGTCTTAGGTTGGGTGGATCACCTTTTCTGTCTTACTCTTCATCGTAAACTTCTTCAGAGTGAAGCTGAAGGCCCTGTCTTAGTTGGTTAGACTGACACCCCCTCTTACCCGTCTCTGTCTCCGATTCCTCTTGGGGGGAAATTCATTCACTTGGAGATTGATCTTATGTAACAGGCTGTCTATGCTCATAAGAGTTATACAGTGCACGTATAATGCAAGGAAGGCATAGAAAAACCATTAGCAAAAGCATTACCAGGCCAGGAAATGTCATTACCAGTCCTTTAACATTAGTGAAGGATGGGATAGCAGTCTTTGCCACTTCAGAGTCCAGAGGTGGGGCTTGTAACAAAAGGTGGTTGTTTAACAATAAGTATAGATTCAATGCCACTATACAAGCAATTAGTAAAAGAACAATTAAAGCAGGTAATATTAAAATGATATAAGGTGGTGATCAAAATGAATTTTAGGCCACCAGGTCAAAGGGACAGCTTCTCTTGTGATGCTATTTATGATTTCTGCATTGCCAGCGCTGATCACTGCCCGGGTCACCCATTGAGGTTGATGCAGATTCCGTAGGGTCATTGCCAGAACTGGGAGAATCAGGACAGCCAACAGCTGGAATATCGCCATGTGCAGTTATTAGAGAACACAAGAGCTTCTCAAGGGCTGGTTGCCCTTGGGGAAGGTTATTAGTTATCTTTCTGGCTTTTCTCTTTTAAACACAAGCCTCGCCCATGTCTGTTTTTCTTTCCTTGTTGGTTAGTTTATCGTGGGCATCCTCCTGTATAGAGGAGATGGGTAAAAACTTAAGGTTCCTGGCAGGCATCCAAATGGGGGCTGTCTCCCTTATGGAAAAAAATGCATCCAAATACCCTGCCCATAGTAACTAGGGGGTCAGGTCCTCTTCATTGTTGTGTCAGGGGATAGAAAAAAAACAATATTTCACAACCAAGGTATATTCTGAAGGTACAGCAGGAGTCCAGGGCATGCCTCTTAGGGGCGTTCCTACTAGCTCCATCCTTTCATGTACCTTATGTAGATCTTGGAGCATATGCTAAACCCCGGAGGCTTTTTGAATAACAAATACGGGTGTTAGGTTTGGTCAATGGCCACTGCTCCACCCAGATTGGGCTTCCTGGCTTCCACCTAATGGGAGGTTAACGGGGGCAGTGGCCTTTTAGGATTGGGGGTGCACCTGAGCATGTCCCCTATGTTCTTCTTTTTTTTTAATTTAATTTTATTTTATTTGTGAACATACTGTACAGAGGAGTTACAATTACATGGGCTGGATAATGTGTACATTTCTTACCAAGCATTGTCCCCTATGTTCTTCTCTGTAATTATGAAAGTTAAAAAAATCCTTTACCTTACCTCCCTCTAGATCCTGTTTAAGCCTTTGTGCTTCATCCCCATCCAGGATATCATCATAGGATGCTTGATGATCTGTAGGGACCATGGCATCCATTTGTCATAGCATGTTTGTTCTAGTAAATTTGCAGTGTGGTTTTCCCACTAAAGGACATATCTTTTCCTGTTCTCCATCTGGGCTAGTCCATGTCATAAGGTCAACCATCTCTTGGGACTGGGAGTTGCCCCCTACCACCAATATCAGGGGCCCAGGTGCAAGCTTCCCGTCCAAGGGCACTTCCACCTCCCTGAGTATGGTTCCATCTGCCCCAGTGTCAATTAATCAGTGAAACCTCTTTCCGACTACGTGAATACTCATTTTAGGGCAGAGTCCTTCCACCAGGTGGATGGTCCAATGGGCTAGGGTCGCCCTGCCACAAGGCTGCCTGGGCCTCACAGCAGAGGGGTTTCCTCCTTGAGTTAGTGGGGCTGGAGGATGCCCTTCCCCTAGTTTAAAGGCTTCCCATCTAAATCAAACTTGTATCTCTCTCTGCCCCTAGGGCAGAGTGTATGGGGCGGTTTGCCCCCAGGCCGGTTGGTGCGGGATTGTTGTAAACAGTCCCTCTTAAAGTGCTCCTCTTGCCTGCATTTAAAACAAGTCCTTCTCCCAGATGATCTTGGGGTTTCTTGGCCCTGGGCTACCAATCCCTGGGTAATAGCCTCAGTCATTGAAGATGTCTGAGCCTGTAAAGTTAAAGCTAAAGTTTGTAAGTGGTGCTGTTGGATTCCCACATCCTGGGAGGCCCCCACCCATCTGCCCAGGGAACTCTCTCTCAATCCCTTGCAGGCCATGTGGTGATCTGCATTCATCCTTTCCCAGACCAGCAGCTTTACAAACTGATCTTGGAGGTTCCCTGCCGGCAGCTTGCAGTGAATGCTCAATTGGATTCAGTCTATGAAATCCGGTAGAGGCTCACCCAGTGTTTTTGTCTCACTCCTGCTATGGGGGTCTTGGTAGGCCCATCATCCAGTTTGTACCAGGCAGCAAGTCCTGCCTGTCTCACCTGGTCACAGTACGGGCCAGTTATTGTGGCCTGTTGGACATCAGTGGAATGCCCTTCCCTTATCCCTGCTAACATGGCAGAAGTAATAGGGATCATGGGTTGAGCCTGCCAGTTATTCTCCACCCACACTCTGCATTCCTCCTCAAAGAAAGCACACCATTTAATAAACTGAGAACTAGTAAGGACAGCTTTGGCCACATCCAGCCAGTCCTTAGGGACACCTGTAATAGGGTCTGGGCCCAAGGAGAGTTTGGGTGATCCTCTGCCACGGCCTTGAGGAGCTCTTTAAGATCCTTAGCTTCCCACGGATACCATTCCAAAGGCCTGTTAGCCCCTGGTGACAGATTGAATGGATATGCTTGGGGAAGCAAATCCTGTGGCCTAGAGTCTGGGCTCTCAGGTGGCCCTTCCTTTCCAGGGAAGGTCTTCCAGTAGGTTACTTCCCCAACCCTCAGCCCCTCCATGGGGTAGGGGTCTGGGTCTTGCAAGTCCCTTTCGCAGATCTCGTAGGGTGCAGTACCTCCCCTCCAATCGGGGGAATAGGGAAGGGGCCTAAGACCTTCAGGGTCACCCGAGTCAGAGGGGTTAACTTTCATCCTCATTTTGACTTCCACTGGGCATGTTTCAGTGCATTCTTGGTTGAATTTGACCTGGTCCTTTTCCTTCTCACTTCCCAAGTCCTTCTGTACTCCTTCTAGGCCTAATGTTGCCTCCTCCTCCTTCTTCTGTGATAAAGCATTACCCATACTTAGGGTTTCACTTACCCCGAAAGACCGTTTAGCCTCGGCCTGTACATTTTCCTTTCATGCCCAACATTGGGCACCAGATGTTGGGTCTTCGTCCATCCCATGAAAGATGGATAGGGTCTGAAGAAAGGTCAGTGTGGCGCTCGACCATTCCCTAGTCTCCCTCAGCCCGGGGGACAATCAGACACAGCCGGGAGCCAAGTCAAGCAGGAAGAAAAACTCATTTATTAACAGAGAGCAGCCTTTTTAAAGCCAAAAAAGGGCAGGTGGCATGGCAGGGGAGGAAGAGGAACCAATCACTGTCAAGGTCACACCTTATCATGCACCTAAGCTTTCACGGGGTGGTTCCCCACTGAACATAAGGCCAATTGGGCTCAGCCCACTCTATTCTCTCAGAGCCATCTTTGCTTCCCATGTGCTCTGTACCTAGGTAGAATGGTAGGTAGGTTGGTAGGTAAGTAGGTAGACAGACACACAGAACGAACAAAGGAAAGAAGGAAGGAAGGAAGGAAGGATGGAAGGAAGGAAGGAAGGAAGGAAGGAAGGAAGGAAGGAAGGAAGGAAAGAAGGAAAGAAGGACAGAAAGGAAGAAAGAAGGAAAGAACGAACGAAAGAAAGAAAGAAAGAAAGAACGAAAGAACGAAAGAAAGAAAGAAAGAAAGAAAGAAAGAAAGAAAGAAAGAAAGAAAGAAAGAAAGAAAGAAAGGAAAAAAGGAAGAGAGAAAGAAAGAAAGAGAGAAAGAAAGAAAGAAAGAAAGAAAGAAAGAAAGAAAGAGAGAAAGAGAGAAAGAAAGAAAGAAAGAAAGAAAGACAGACGAAAGAAAGAAAGAAAGAAAGAAAGAAAGAAAGAAAGAAAGAAAGAAAGAAAGAAAGAAAGAAAGAAAGAAAGAAAGATGATAGATGAATCTGGTCTTGGATTTCAGGAGGAAAGAAGGGAACATTTCCCAGTCATTAGGCCTTATGCAGTGTGCCAGGACACCAGCATCACCTTCACACACCCACAGAGTAGGAAGACTGTCTCTTTCCCACTTCTCAGGTAGCCAAGGGCCCCAGAGACAATTGGTCAGAGCCAGGTTCTAACTCCTGTGCTTGGAGAAAGAAGAGAAACATCCCTGACTCTAGTGGGTCTGGGGATTTGCATTAATTATGTGGAAAATGAAGGAAGGAGAAAGGACTGGCAGAAGTAGAAGAACGGCCTTCAAATCTGACAGATGGAGAGTCAAAAACCCACTCCCTAAGAACAGAGAGCAGGGTTTTTCTACTCTGTTCCTCCCCTCTCCCCCACTAAATTTGCTCTTTATTGTTAGCCAAAAGATATCCTGAAAGTCCCTTCACCTGTGGGAGGAAGGTTAATTAGAAATTGTTTGAATAGGCTGAGAAAAGCCTGACCCTGGTGTAACTCTAACAAATGTTTCAGGTTTCTCCCCATTGCTGGCAGTGCCTGGAATAAATGAAGTGGTTTTGCTGCTCACTTACCTGTTGAATGTGTACATTCTGCCTCCTAATCCTGTAGGCCTGTTTCTGCACCTAGCCTGGCATTTGAAACTGTTTTCCGTCCTTCAAATACAGTGTTACACTGGAGTTCTTCCTGCTAACAGGGCTAGGGCTTGGATCCTGAGAACTTCATCTGAACCCAGGATGGGTCAATAATGTTTCTTTCTTGCTTCTATAGCTCAAAACTCCAAGAATATTTAGAGTGCAAGTACTTCTCATCACCAAAGGAAACACAGGAAGCTCTTGAATATGTGACCTTTCAGAAGTGGAAGTCAGAGTGTCATAGACTTTTCTGCCTGGCTGGCTTCACCCTGTGATCCTCAGACCTCAGCCTCCTGAGCTAGGATGATGGGCTTGAACTACTGGTGTTCTGCTAGGTTCAGAACTGTAATGACCTTATCACAAAGGGCTTGAGGAGCATATTAAGCCTTTCAACATTGACCTTTCAGAACCCTGTAGGACATAAGATTACAATGCTACAGTCTGAGAGGCTGGGCAAATGGATATGTTACACTTGAACCTTAAGCTCTGAATCCAATTCTGGTATACATCAGTGTTCATTTTCCAAAGTATGATCTCATAATTAGCAAATAATAATTAGCAAAATTAGAAAAGTACCTGGATTAACCTTCACTTTTTTTCCCAATAGTGTGTCTTGAACTCAAGCCTGGGCACTGTCCCTTAGCCCCTCAGGTCAAGGCGAACACTCTACCACTTGAGCCACAGTGCCACATGGGGTCTTTTCGTGGTTCATTGTAGATAAGCGTCTAACAGGCTTTCCTTGATTAGGCTGTCTTTGAACTGTGATCTTCAGCTCTCAGCCTCCTGAAAAGCTAGAGTTCCATGTGTGAGCCACTGACATCTCATCTATTGTTTTTGGCAGTCCTTGGGATTGATCTTAGGGCATGGGTACTGTCTCTGAGCTCCTTTTCCTCAAGGTAAGCCACTTAGGCCCCTCCACAGCTTCTGTTTTTTCTGAGTATGTGGCACTGAGGATTAAACCCTGGCATTCCTGCATGCTAGGCGAGCTCTTTACCACTAAGCCACATTTCTAGTCCCACTCTTACAATTTTATCCCTCACTTGCCTATACTCAGGAAAAGATTTCTGACTATAAATCATTGAAAGAAATCCCAATAGGAAGATATTCAAAGATTGCACAAAGCTCATACTTGGGAGAGACTCTAAACATGTGAATACTGTGACAAATGCTTCCATTTAATTATGTATTATGTTTCAACACTTAATAAAATATTAATAAAAATGAGTACATATCCTAAATTATTGTATAGAATTTTATTATAGATGTGCAAATTGTAATAAATATTATGTGTATAATAATACTAAATACAATAATCAATCAATAAATGAATACAAGATAAATAAAATACAAAATCAATAATAAAAATCTTAATATGAAATTAACATACATATGTAAGTGTATATCATATATTAAACATGTATAGAAACATTTTTTGCATTGCAGAGCCTTCATTCAGGCCCTGGGAACTCTAGCCTGAATTTCTTTTCCTCAAGGACAGTGAACCTCGCCTTCAACCATGGTGTAAAAGAGTTACCTGGTCAGTGATCTCAAATCCTAGCAATGGCAGAAATACTGGCCCCAGTTCCAAGACAGTGACATTTTTTTAAATGGAAACATTTATGGTTACTCAGTTCCATACTGAACATTAAAAAAAAGCAGTGTGGAATTTGTACAGCTATTCAGACATCCTTTCCTTACTTCTAAATTGCTTCTCTGAGAACAACATTGTTTCTCTTTTTTTGTACTTTTTTATTGCAAAAGTGTTTTACAGAGGGATTACAGTTACAGGAGCAAGGTAATGAGTACATTTCCTATTGAGCATTATTGACTCCTCCTTTGTTTTCCCCCTGCCATCCCTTCCCTCCTATCTCCACAACTACTTCCCCTGCCAAGGTCAGTGACTTAGTTTTTCATTTTTGTTTGGCATGGGGTTTGAACTCAAGTAGTGGCAACTGTTCCCTCACATTGCTACAAATTTGCCAACACCCTGAGTTCAAATCCCAGGCTACGAAAAAAAACTGGCAGAAATTCCAAACCAGGGAGCTTTATTTTTTATATAGTTAAATAATTAATATTTTTATTTTTATTTTTTGGCCATCCATGGGGCTTGAACTCACGTCCTGGAAACATTTCCTCAGCTTGGATCTCCCTAGGCTGTGGTACAGTCTCCAGACCCATAGCTGATCCTGAGATCCTAGGCCCAAAGGGCTTGCAGGAAGAAAAAAGAAGCTGGAAAACACAAAAAGTGGTGAGCTGCAGAGGGCTGGCACTTTATGATTTTTTTTTAGCATGGTGACCATCCTGGATCTGAATGACATGGCTGCAAAGTGGACCTAACCTGCAATTGCTGATGGCTGGTGGGCTATCAGTGAAGCCATAGGCCAACCTGTCAACATAAGCCCTGGGTTCAAATCCCAGTCCTGACACCAATGGCAGGAGAACACAAGAGACTCATTCCTATTCATGGGAATACCAATTGAATGAGTTCATGCATCCGTCTAATCTAAAATTGGATGCAATTGTCCTAGAATGCTGATTGATCTTAACGTATAGTTCATTAAGCATGAAAAGAATAATATTCCTTCAATGGTGGTATAATAAATACCTAAAAGTTGGTAGGAACGTAGTAGGTGTCATTCAATCATAGATAGATGGCTCTGGGACTCTTTAACAATATATATTTATTTGTATACCACTGTCTGCCTATCCATATATCGCTGTTTTGGCCTAAAGTGAGGGTCGATCTCAGCGTCTGGGAACCACTTGACAGCTTCATTGGCTAGAGGCTCCCATGCTCAAATTCACCCATTCATGAATTGGGCCTGCTAGGCACTGAGTTCTCCATCACTGCCAGGCATGATTGAGAACACATCTAAAATCTAGATTCTATGTGTTAGGATGTAAACAATGTAATAAATGGTATAGGTGTCATCAAATTCAATAAAATAAATGGTGAATAAATGAATAAAACAAGAAATAAAATGAATAAATGCACCAAACACAATATGGACTGAACATCTGAATGGAAATATAAATCCTATCGTTAAAATGTGTATAAGGAGTATGTTTTCCAGGACTAAGGCTTGAATTGAGTTTCCCTAGGAGGAGGAAATGGCGGGAGATCCTGAGATACTTGTTTCTGGACCTAGGAAGAGTCATGGCATGCGATTGATCTCATCCTTGAATGAGTAGTTCATGCATGATGTGAGTAGGAAATAATATGCAAGACTCATTGGGTATAGATTATTTGTAGAGAAGAGTTAGTAAAAGCACGACAATAATCATCACAGACATGAAATGGATAAATCAGGAAAGATCCAAATATAGGTACTCACAGATTGGATTCTACCACAGGTCACCATCAATCCTACTCTATACAAATATGTACTTATTTGCATTCTACCTTCAGCTTATGAATGGATGACTATTGTGCTCCCCACTCTCCCCCCAGGGGGGCTCAAACTCAGGTACTGGGAATGCCTAGCTCCTTCGTTGCTCACAGGCTGGTGTGCTCATGTGGACTCATTCACCAATTGGGCCTGCTAGGCCCCGAGTTCAGATCCCAGCCCTGCCAAAGGATTCATCTTGATGTCAGAAGCCAATTGTTGCATCTGTTTTCCTTTTTTGTGCAAGTCTTGGGTCTCAGCTAGGATGGAGAATGCATGGGCCACCTTCTGGTTATGGGAATAAATTGTTATCCATGTCAGCCCAGTTATACCTGTCATCATATACATAAGAAAATACACAATACATCCATGAATAGCATACAAAATAAACACAATAAGTACACTCAATGAACGATGCAGTCCACACACGAATGTGAATATATATCCCATGTTTCAATGATGCATTGAGCACTATTTTGGCCTCCCTGTGGCTCGATCTCAGTTCCTGGGAAGAGCCCATCTCCTTAGTGGCTCAAAGTCTGGTGTGATCACATGGACTGATTGGGCAGTTGGGCCTCCTAGGCCCCGAATTCAAAACCCAGCACTGCCAAAAATTCACCCTGATGTGAGAAGCCAGTCGCACCTGTTTTCCTGTGCTGTGCAAATTCTGGGTCAGAAGCCAGTTGTTGCACACGTTTTCCTCTCCTGTGAAAGTCCTGAATCTCAACCAAGAAGAGGAATTCATAGGCAACCCTATAACCATAGGAACAGGTTGTCATCCATGTCAGCAAAGTTATACCTGTCACCATATTTAGTAAAATACACAATACCTCCATGAAATAGAGACAAAATAAAGAGAAGTTCACTAAATACAAGATGCTGTTTACACATGTATATCAATATAGATTGTATGTTTAAATTATGAATTTATGACTATACTGGACGACTCTGGGGATCAATGTCAGATCCTGGGAATGGCCTACATCCTTAGTTGCTCACAGGTTGGTGTGTTCACCTTGACTTCTTAGCCAATTGGTCCTACTAGGACCTGAGCTAAGATCCCAGCACTACCAACAAGTGGGTTGTGGAGTAAAAAGCCAAGGGTGAAATTGTCTTCCTTTCTTTGAATATCATTTGTGAACCTGAGAACACTGACAAGATGGAGAACATTTATACAAATCTAGATGGTCTCTGATAGGATGTCATCAATGTAATAAACGGAATGGGTATCATCATAGTATAATCAATGGTAAATAAATGAATAAAACAAAAAATTCAAGGAATAACCACACACATGTATGGACTGAACATCTATAGGTAAGTATAAATCCTATCTTTACAATGTATATAAATATTATGTTTCCAGGGCTGGGTCTTGAATTCAGGACTAGTAAACAGGCCTGACTTTCTTATCTTCAAGTACAGTGATCTTCCCTTTCATCCACATTGCTGCTGATTTACCCAGATCCTGAGTTCAAATCCAAAGTCTAGAAGAATATACATCATGAATTGCAAAGGAGGGAGCTAAATTTTTTATTTTACTTTTCTCAGTACGGGCTTGAAGTCAGGTTGTGGCAACTGTGCCTCAGGTTCAATCACCCTAGGCTGGGGTGCAGCCACTAGACCTACAGCTGCTTCTGGGATCCTAGACCCCCTGGTCTTGCAGAGAAAGCAATGCACAGAAAAAATGTGGCCTTTTTATATTTTCTTCCTTTGCACGGTGATCCTCATGGCTCTGAATGACACTGTTGCAAAAGGTACTTCACCTTGCATTGCTGAGGGCTGACAGACTATCTGGGAATCCATAGGCCCACGTGGCAACATAGGCCCTGATGTCAAATCCCCCTCCTAACACCAATCAACAGCAGGAAATACTAAGAAAATGGTTCCCATCCATAGGAAGAACAATGGAATGTTATCAATGTCAAAATTCAATGAGTTGATCATGAATGATGCTCCTATAAATTTAGACAGCATCATTTCAGGAGGCTAATTGATTTTATTTAATATTTGTGAAGCATAAAAAGAGTATTATTACTTAAAAGAACACAATAATTTCAGGACACTGATTGATTTCTTTAATAGTGTAAGGATGAAAATAATAACATTAATTACATGGATGCATGATTAATACCCAGGAATTGGAAGGAATGTAGTCTATATAACTGAATAATATATAGACATCTCTAAAAACTATAAAAATACATATTTATTAGCTTTCTGCCATCTGCCTGTCAATCTGTTCTTATTTTGCTAACACCTGTGGCTTGATCTCAGGCCCTGGGAACAGCCTGTCAGCTCAGTTTGCCCCAGGATGGCATGGTAACCCTCACCCATTCATGAATTGGGCCTTGTAGACTTGTAGGCCATGAGTTCAGATGCTAGCACTCCCCAAAAATGAATTATGGAATAAGAAGTTGATCGTGACACATGTTTTCCTTTTCTGTGAATGTCCTGGGTGTCAGGTATGAAGTGGAATACATATGCAGACCTGTATCTTATGTAATCAATGTAATCAATTTTTATGTGCCATAATAGTAAAAATAAATGGTCAATACATGAATAAAACAAAAAAATAAAATAACTGCACTGAATGCAATATGGAGTCAATATATGTATATAAATATAAATCATATGTAAATTGTACATGAATAGGATGTTTTCTAGTGGTGGTGATCTATTTCAGGCCTAAGGAACAGACTTGAATTTCTTGACTTCAAAGAGGCCAGTTTCCCCTTCCCACACACTGCAAGAGAGTTACCAAGTCCATAGGTTCCAATCCCATTCCTGGCAGAAAAATGGCACCTTTATATTATGTAACAGAATAGTAATTCTTAGGTATTGCATTATGATTCCGTATTATGAATGTGATTGTTTAAATGCTTCATAAACATTAACTCACATCGATCAGTTTCCTATAACATAATTGTATATAATTTTATCATAGAATCATTCAGGAACTGCTCTTTCAATCAGGACATACATTATATTCCATTGGTAATCATATGGACAGGATTAAGTTTCTTAGGATCTCCTTCCATTTGGAAGTGGCAGAACCAGGATTTCATCTATGGGCTACAGCTCCCACCACTTAAATCCGAGGATAGGGAGCTCACCAGTCTGTCCAAGAACATCAGTAAGACCAATGATTAGGCACTCACCAGTGGCTCTCAGCAGTCTTCCTTGATACTTACAAGGCTGTGATGGGAGGATCATGGTCGAAGTCACCCTAGGCAGGAAAGTCCAACTTCAGTGCCAACAAAGCCAAAATCCCTATGGCTCCAGTGTGGAAGGCTAGCCTTGAGCCAAAGCAGCTCACAGACTTTGCCCATATCCTCAGTTCAACGTCTGGGACTGGGAACAAACAGACATACACAACAATCTGTGTGGTCATCCCGCTAAAGCAGGTCACCCTCTTGTCTCCAACTGAATTGGACATTGTTCCCCAGGAAAAGGACTGGGGGAGCTGCTATCTTCTTGACTCCGCCCATGCTGCTTGCATCACAGGATTCTGGCCACACCCCAATTATTTCATGGTTCTTTCTGACCAATGAGATACAAGAATGGTGGCCACGCTCACATTCCATGCTGCCAGGTAGCACCGGGATTCCCTCTGTTAGTTTACACCACTACCAGCAGTTGAGGAAGGTAGAGATGGCTGAGTGGTGAGGAAGAGACTCAAGGCAACTTTGGAATTTTGAACGAAAATGATATGGCTGCCCATGCCCCAGTGCCCTCCCTGCCCATGGTTCAGGATTTCAGACATCAGGCAATACCCTGCCAGGCCGCATAAAGCCCAACCTGGTCCCTGGCTCTGAGGCCATGTGTCTGAAATGCAACTGCCATCACTGCTCGCCCCACCTGGAGCAGCCTCAAGCAACTTTTCACAGCAGCACATGTGAGTGGCTGGCCCAAAACTACCCCTACCCCGGGTCAGACACCCTTCTGGGGGCACCATGACCCCCTACTTCTGTCCAATCCCTGGCTCTGAGAAGCCACCTTTCTGTTTGGGGCATTCCTGAAACAGCCTCAATATATGCTCTGGCTGGGCTGGATCGAGGTCCTCCTATCTATAACATGTATGCTCCACCAGGCCTGGTCCTCTGTCGTTGGTATAGTAGATATGTAGCAACATGCTCTGTCATCAATTTAGATGGATTATCCCAAACTTTTAGTCCACATCAGGCGATTCTTTTTTTTTTTTTTATTGTGAAAATACTGTACAGAGGGTTTAAAATTACATCGGCAAGATAATGAGTACATTTCTTATCAAGTATTGTAGCTTCCTCCTTTGTTTCCCCTTCTCATCCCATCCTCTCCCCGCCTCCCTTCCTGTCCCTCCACCTCCCCCTACCAAAGTTGTAAAGTTCATTTTCGACATACGACTTCTATGTCTCATTGTTGCAATGGGTCCACCTGTAATCTCTATTTAAATGATTCGTTTTTTCCCTTCCCCTCCATAAATTATAACAACATCAAATACAGTTAAAGCAGGGATTATACTGTGGGGGAGGGACATAAAAAACAACAAAGAAATAATCTTATAAATGTAATAGAAACAATCGAATGAAAGAAAAAATATTGAATACATATTTTAAGGTTCATTTCCCTAACATCAACTTATCTGACCTGTTTTGCTTGACTCAGACATATACTAGTTATTGCAAATAAGGCAAACCATGGAACCTATGTTTCTTTGGGCCTGGCTTATTTCACTTAATATAATTTTTTCCAAGTCTTTCCATTTCCTAACAAATGGAGCACTGTCATTCTTTATGATGGAGGCATAGAATTCCATTGTGTATATATACTACATTTTCTTGATCCATTCATCTACCCAGGGGCATCTGGGTTGGTTCCATACCTTAGCTATCGTAAATAATGCTGCAATAAACATAGTTGTCCTGGTAGCTTTAATGTGGTCTTGTTTGTGAACATTTGGGTAAATGCCCAAAAGTGGGATTGCCTGGGTCATAGGGGAACTGTACATAGAGTCTTTTGAGGAACCTCCATACTGCTTTTGAAAGTGGTTGAACAAATTTACACTCCCACCAACACTGCAATAAAGTTCCCATCTGTCCAAATCCACTCCAGAATCTGTTGTTATCAGAGTTCTTGATTATAGCCATTCTAACTGGGGTGAGGTGGTATCTCAAAGTTGTTTTGATTTGCATTGCTTTTATGGCTAGAGAGGTTGAGCATTTGTTCATGTGTCTATTGGCCATCCTTCTTTTCTCTTCAGAGAAGTTTCTCTTTAAGGTTTTAGCAAACTTATTTATTGGGCAGTTGTTTCTTTGAAGATTTGTTGTTGGGGGATTTATTTTAGATATGAGACCCTTGTCAGTTGTATGGCTAGTGAAGATTTTTTCCAAGTCTGTGGTCTTTCTATTGATCTTGCTAGCTATATCCTTTGCCATGCAGAAGCTCTCCAATTTCATGCAATCCTAATTGTCCAACCTTTCTTTGGTTTGTTGTGTTTCAGGGTCTCTATTCAGAAAATTTCAGCTTTTGCCAAGTAGACCTGGGATTTTTCCTATTCCATCCTGTAATGTTTTCAGAGTGTCTGCTTTGGCATCAAGGTCTTTGATCCATTTGGAGTTGATTCTGGTGCAGGGTGATATATAAGGGTCTAGTTTTAGTTTTCTACAAGTAGTTAACCAATTTTGCCAGCACCATTTCCTGAAGAAGCTTTCTTTCTTCCATTCTATTTTCTTAGCTCCCTTATCGAATATTAGATGGCTATAGGTCTGTAGGTTCATTTCTGGGATTTCAATTCTATTCCATTGGTCCTGTGGTCTGTTCGTGTTCCAGTACCAAGCTCTTTTGATTATTATTGCTTTGTAGAGGAGTTTGAAATTTGGAATTAATATTCATCCAGGACTGTTCTTTCTGTTGAGGATCATTTTTGCTATTCGGGATCTTTTATTGTTCCCTA
This sequence comes from Dipodomys merriami, assembly GCF_024711535.1. Classification (NCBI taxonomy): domain Eukaryota; kingdom Metazoa; phylum Chordata; class Mammalia; order Rodentia; family Heteromyidae; genus Dipodomys; species Dipodomys merriami. The sequence continues at coordinate 71,364 of NW_027202324.1, forward strand.
TGAATTATTGGATTGCCTCTTCTATTTCCTTGAAGAATGAGGTTGGAATATTCATAGGAATTGCATTGAATTTGTAGATAGCCTTGGGAAGTATTGCCATTTTCATGATGTTGATTTTTCCAATCCAGGAGCATGGGAGTTTTTGCCACTTTCTAAGATTTCTTTTGATTTCCTTTTTCAGGTTTTTTACATTTTCATCATAGAGGTCCTTCACTTCTTTGATTAAGTTAATTCCTAGGTATTTTATTTTTTGTGTGGTATTACGAATGGAGATGCTTTCCTAATTTCAGCCACACTTTTCTCATTGTTGGCATACAGAAAAGCCATTGTTTTTTGAGGGTTAATTTTATACCCTGCTACTTTGCCAAAGTTTTAAATCAGCTTGAGTAATTTGGGAATGGAGTCTATGGGATTCTTTAAATACAAGATCATGTCATCTGCAAAGAGGGAGAGTTTTGCTTCTTCTTTCCCTATTTGGATCTCCTTTACGTTTGCGTCTTGTCTTATTCCTGTAGCTAGGCATGCTAACACTAGATTGAAGAGAAGTGGAGACATTCTTGTCTCATTCCTGAGTTAAGAGGAAATGGCATTAATGTTTCACCATTAAGTTTAATGCTGGCTGTAGGATTGTCCTATATAGTCTTTATTATATTGAGGAAAGTTCCATGGATTCCTAGTTTTCCCAGAACCTTAATCATAAAGGGGAGTTGGATCTTGTCAAATGCTTTTTCAGCATCAATTGAGATAACTATGTGGTTCTTACCCTTGCTCCTGTTGATGTGATGAATTATATTACTTGATTTTTGTATATTGAGCCAGCTTTGCCTCCCTGAAATGAATACTGTTTGATCATGGTGTATGATTTTTTGGATGAATTGTTGAAATCGATTGACCAAAATTTTGTTGAGAAATTTTGCATCAATGTTCATCAAAGAAATGGGTAAATAGTTCTCTTTCTGTGATGAGTCCCTGCCTGGTTTGGGGATGGGGCTTATGATGGCTTCATAGAATGTGTTCGGTAGTGAATTTTTTCTTTCAATTTCATTGAAGATTTGGAGGAGTATTGGTGTGAGCTGTGTTTTAAAGGCCTTATAGAATTCTGCTTTAAAGCCATCTGGTCCTGGGCTTTACTTAGATGGGAGGTCTGTTATTGGGGTTTCTATTTCAATGCTTGATATGGGCCTGTTAAGATGGTTTAACTCATCCTGGTTTAGTTTCAGCATGTCAATATTTGCTAGAAAAAGGTCCATTTCTGTCAAGTTGTCAAACTTATTAGCATAAAGTTTTGAGAAATATTTCCTTATAATGTTCTGAATCTTGGTTGATTCTGTGGTGATGTTTCCATTCTCATCTCTGAGTTTATTTATTTGCGTGTGTTTTATTCTTTTTCTGATAAGATTTGCTAAGAGTCTGTCAATTTTGTTAATTTTTTGAAGTAACAAATCTTTGTTTTGTTGATTCTTTCGATGATTTCTTTTGCATTCTAATTCATTTAATGCTGATTTAATTTTAATTATTTCTTACCGTCTACTGGATGGGGGATTATCTTGCTGTTTTTTTCAAGGAGGCTCAGATGTCTCATCAAATGGTGGGTTTCAGATCTCTCGAATTTGTTGATGTAGGAACTCAGAGCGATGAACTTGCCCCTGAGTACTGCTTTTCCTGTGTCCCAGAGGAGCTGGTAATTTGTGTGTTCAAGAACATTTGAATTTCCTTTCTAATCTCTTCCATGACCCACTCGTGATTCTGCAGTGTGTTTTTCAGGCTCCATGTGTTATAGGATTTTCTTTGGTGGCTTTTGGTATTAAGTTTTAATTTTATTTCCTTGTGGTCTGAGAGAATGCAAGGTATAACTTCAATATTTCTGAAAAACGTGTATTCTGATGATGCTGTGTGAAATATTCGGTAGATGTCTGTGAAATCTAGTTGATCTATGCAGTTGTTTAGATCTGCGTTTTCTCTGTTGAGTTTTTACTGAGTTTATCTATCTAGTGAGGAAACTGGTGTGTTAAATACCCCAAAAATTAATCTCTTTGGATCTCTGTCGGATTTGAGGGAAAGTAGTGTTTCTTGGATAAATTTGGGGGCTCCATTGCTTGGCGAATAGATATTCAGAATTGTAATATCTTCTTGAAGGATAGATCCCTTAATTAGTATGTAGTGACCTTCTTTATCTCTTTTCACAAATTTCATTTAGAAGTCTCTTTTATCTGATATTAGGATTGCAACTCCTGCCTGTTTATGGGGGCCATTTGCTTGGTAGATTTGGTTGCAGCCTTTCATATTCAAAATGTGTTTGTTTTTATGGGCAAGATGTGACTCCTGATCCTAGCAGATAGAAGGTTCTTGCTTTTAATCCAACTAGATAGTCTACGATGCTTAATTGGAGAGTTAAGTCCGTTAATGTTGAGAGTTAAGATTGAGAGGTATTTGGGAGTACCTGCCATTTTATCCACCTTCTTGAGTGCTGAGTCAACTGGGTTCTTTTTATGGTTCTTGGATTCTCAGTTTGGGTGCGATTTCTTGGCCTTTATTGTGATCTTGTTGGTTTTCTATGTGTAGGACATCTTTAAGAATGTTTTGTAGGGCTGGTTTTGTGGAGATATATTGTATCAATTTTTCTTTGCTATGGAAGGTTTTTATTTTACCTCCAGTTAAGGAGAGTTTAGCTGGGTACAAAATTCTTGTTTGATAGTTGTTTGTTTTTAGGGCATGGAATCCATCATTCTAGGCTCTTCTTGCAATGATTGTTTCCGCTGAGAAATCTGAGGTGATTCCAATTGATTTCCATGTATAGGTGATTGATCTTTTCTCCTCGTCATCTTTAAGGATCTTTTCTTTGGTCTGAATTGATCCTGTGTGGATTATAATTTGATGGTGGATGTCCTATTCTGGGCTGGTCTATTTGGAGTTCTACCAGCTTCTTGTATCTGAATAGGACTTTCTTTTTGCGTGTTTGGGAAGTTCTTTGCTAGGATCCTGTTACACAAATTTCCTAGACCATTAACTTCTGTCTCTAGCTTCTCCTCTACACCCGTTAGCCTCAGATTAGGCCTTCTGATGGTGTCTTCCAAATGTTGGATAGATTTATCATATTTCTTGGATTTGTCTTAAATAGTTGTATGTTCTTTCTCTATAATATCTAGGCTCTCTTCAATCCCCGAGAGTCGATCTTCTGCATGGTCTAACCTACAATAGAGACTTTATACTTTGTTTTAAATTTCTTCTTCTTCTAGTTGGTCAACTTTGTTGGCTTCAAATTCTTTGTTGCAGCATTGTTTTAGAACTTGTATGAACTTCTTTTCTTCCTTAATTTGGTTTTCAGTGTTTATTCTCAAATCCCTTAGTTGATTTGTTATTCCCATTCCTTCTGTTGGGGTTCCATTCAGCATTCCCTTTGTGGTCTCTCTGACTTCTTTCAGTTCTCTGTTTATGGATTCCATGAATGCCTTTAGTGATCTTTCTGCATTCTCATCTCACTCTCTCAATTCCTGTATTTTTTTGATTAGCTTCTTCACGTTCACGCAGTTCCTGTAGTTCTCTTTGACTGATCTCAGCCTGCTCATGACATTCCTTTATTTCTCTTTGAGTGCTCTCCATCTGCGCATGCAATTCCTGTATCAATCTTTGAGTAGCTTCCTCACGCTCATGATATTCTTGTATTAATCTTTGTTTTGCCTCCTCTCTCTCCCTATCACGCTCATGCGGAGTCCTTTGCAGGTTTTCACTCTTTTCATTTACTATATTTACCAGTAGTGTTTATAGAGCTTTTTGAGAACTCTCCTCTGGATTATTGATTATCTTTTCTGACCCCTGATTACCATGAGTGGGAGTTGAGATACCCGGACTTGTCATTTTTCTTGTGTTTTCCAGGTTGCTCTGCCCATTTGGGATGAAAGTAATGCCAGTTTTGTGCTAGCACACTATTTTAAGGCAAGCATCAACCAAAGTCTGTAGTTCCACAGTCAAAAATCTGCAGATACAATCTAGTTCTACAGATATACCTATTCAACATCAAACAACTATGTATTAATGGGCTACAAACCGCAAAGAAGAATTTGGCAAACAGAAATTATTAAGTTTAGGGAGAGATATGGGTAAAAATAGGCACATAAGGATGTGGAAAGGCAGTGGGATAGTTAACTTAACTCAATCCTAATCTCAAAGCGGGAAATAGGTTGGATAGAATGATAGTAGAGAGAGAAATAAGAAGAAAGAGAAAGAAAAAAGACAAGAAAAAATAGAAAAACAAAAAAATAAAAATTAAGAAGTTCAACACTTAAAAATTATGCAAAATGAAAACGTAATATTCAGAGAAGAACGTGGATAGAATAAGAGAAGGGGATGGATAGAAAGGAGATGTGAAAAACTTAAAAATAAAAATGCTTAAAATATTATACAGGTAAAAAGGGTAGTACTGCTATTAAGAAATTTAAGGCTAAGAGGTTTTAAATTGAGTAATAAATTTCTGGATTAAGGGTGTACACAATGGGGCTAAGGTCTAATAATCGACTATTGGCATATCTGAGGAATAGCAGAATAACAATTAAGTCACGCAAAGAAGATAGGAAAGAAGAAAAAGTGAAAAGAGTAAGAAGGAAAGAAACAAAGGGCAAATGGTCAGTAGAGCTAAACAAAAAAAATTTTAAGAAGAAAAGAGAAAAAAGTACACACACATATACCCCTAAAATGAAAATTCTGAGAGGAAGAAAAAAATGTTAATAAAAAAACAAAAAAAATTAAAGTAAAAAATTCAAAATTAAAAAAAAAAAAACTTTTAGAAAAACATTTTTTTATAAAGGTACAAAAAAAGAGTTCTTTGATATTTTTGGGTGGGGATGGTAATATAATGTATCTCCCTTGTGTCCTTAAGCTGTCTCTTGTTGCAGTCTCTGGTCTGTTTGTGGTTTTTGATTTTCCTGTGGCTTGAATGGTTTCTTAAGTCAGTTTGAGCAGGCAGAAAAATCACAGCAGATGATTCTTGACCACATGTGAAGCTCTGGGTAGGGTCACAACCATCAGACCTCATTCTCCTCTCAGGACAGTTGTGAGGAAACAAGGGATTTATACAGAGGGATCTCTGGAGCATGGCTAGGCACAGAGGGAGCAGCCTTCAGATAAGTTTCTCCGCAATTCTGTGAGCAAATGACAGGAAGATAGCTGGGAAGGGCTCAGGTGGGGCCTGTTATTAATTGTCCAACAGATGTGGGCTTATGAAACAAAACATGGCTCTCTTTCATCATTACCCTATCGCCATGAGGAAGAGGATCCTTCACTATGTTGAGTTTTGTAGCTGGTGAAACCAAAGCACAGAGAAGCCAGTTGACCTACTTATGACTTCAATTTCACAGGAAGCTCTGCCTGACTTTGATACCCTGCTCCCTAGGAGAATGGATGCTATTCAGTCCACTTCTTGTGTTAGGAAGTTCACTTCTTGTCAGTTGTGGGGCTGGAACTCTAGGCATGGGCACTGTTCCCGAAAGCCTCAGCAAAAGGCTATTTAGTGCTCTACCACTTGAGCACAAAGCACTACTTCTGATTTTCTGGTGGTTCTTTGGAAATAAGAGTCTCACAGACGTTTCTGCCTGGGCTGGTTATGAACCATGATCCTCATATCTCAGCGTCCTGTGTAGTTAGTATTAGAATTCTGAGCCACTAGCACCAGACTTAATTGTAATTCTGACTTTTTTTCTCTCTCTCTTTCAAAAGTACTGATCCCCATGTGGCTGGAACCTGAGGTGGCCCTCTCATTCTGGAGGTTGGCTGTGGGTCAGGAGCTGTCTCGCTCAGTTATTGAAACAGCTCCATGGGATAAGCCCCTCTGGCTAGACCGTGACAGTTATTCATTGTCCCTCCTGCCTTACTAGACTTATTGTATTGCTTTCTACATCATTTTCTAGCACCTGGCCAAAATTATGATACGTAGTTATGGAATGAAAAAGTAATGCCATCTTAAGAAAGTTATTTAGGGCTCTGGGAATGTGGCTTCATGGTACAGTGATTGCCTAGCATCCATAAAAGCCTGGGTTCAATTCCTCTAGTAACACATAAAAGAAAAACTGGAAGTGGTGCTTTGCCTCAAGTGGTAGAGAGCTAGCATTGAGCAAGAAAAAAAAAAGCTCAGGAAAATTCCCTACCCCTGAGTTTTAGCCCCTCGACTGGCAAAAAGAACAAAAACGAAACAAAACAAAACAAATAAACCATTTAGTTAGTAAATCAAAAATAAAGAACCCATACTTGGAATATATAATTGCTCCTTTCATACTGACACCTGACAACAGTCCCTAATTCATGTACTTTACTTATATGAGGATACTGTGTTGAAAAAAGCTTTGTTCATTAAGTCACAGCAATTAATACTAGGAATGTGCTTAGATGCCAGGTAAAGTTTAATTCTGGAAATTCAACGATTCCAGGATTTGTGTCATCACTGAAAATCACAAAAAGAAGGGTAGGCTAAGTGTGATTTTGAAATTTTTTTGGTCCGTTATGGCACCAAAAAGGCAGAGGCTAATTAATAGTTGTGACAGAAAATAAGGAATAACTCCAGATAGAAGGAATAAATGATAGTAATTAAGGTATACCAGAAACTGGTCTTGAAAACAATTTTTGGTTATTGTAGAACTAGTTGTTAACTAGGCTTTTCCTCATTGCCTTTAGAATTCCAAATCTCTTAGGCTAGCTCTTCATCTCTGTGTGATAAATGTATCGCCTATGCTATTCTTTCATACCTTATCTCCTTTACTTTCTAAAAATCTCATTCTTTCTATATTTCTCTATGAACATTTCCTGATACTAAATACACTTATACAGATGGCAGAGGATGCTAATGTAAGGGTCCCATAGCTCATGAGTTATTAATGTAGGAAAATGGAAAAGGAGGACTTCAATTTTAATGTCATCATTTGGTTAAAATTTCCATTCTTTGTCTACACTGTGTCATTCAGTGCACATAAATGCAAATATGAGCCAGGTGCTGGTGGTTTACGCTTGTAATCCTAGCTACTCAGGAGATTGTGACCAGAGGATTGTGGTTCAAACCCAGCCTGTTCAGGAAAGTTCATGAGACCGTAACCTTCAATTAACCACCAGAAACCCAGAGCTGGTGCTGTAGCTGAGCACCCAGGATCAGAGTTCAAGCCCCACAACCTATAAAAAGGTGAAATATGACTTTAAGTTTCCCCAAAAGGAACGACAAGATCAATAATCTTCCCAAGCAAAAAAAAAATTCCAAAATGATTCAGTGGGCCTACTTTTGCTGAGTTATGTTATGGATTCTATGCTGGACATATTCTTTAAAAACAAATCGTTTAACTAGGGATACAGGTGGAACCATTGCAACAATGAGATGTACAAGTCATCATGTTGAAAAACGAACCTTACAACGTTGGTGGGGGGCGGAGGGTCGCCTGGGAGGAGGGGGTATATGGGAAGGGATGGGAAGGGGAAACAAAGAGGAGGCAACAATGATTGATAAGAAATGCACTGGTTATCTTGCCCATGTAATTGTAACTTCTCTGTACGGTATGCTCACAATAAAAAGGAAGTAAAAATTGTCAAATATTAGCTTTACAATAAAATTCATATAATATTTCTCGTTTGAAAAGAGAAGTCTATACAGTTGATGTCACTTGGCTTTCTTACTATCCTAGTTTAAAGCCAAACCAGGCAGGAGAGTCTGCCAAAGTCTTATCTGTAATTACACAAGAAAAAAGCCAGAAGTGGAGTTTTGGTTCAAGCAGTAGAGTACTAGCTTTGGGACTAGGTGAGCAGGAAAGAAAACTGTTCAGAGACAGGGTCCAGCCTCTGGGTTCAAGCCCCAGAACCAACACCAGCTAAACAAAAAAGCAAACAAAAAACCAGATATTTCATTGGAACCCTCCTTAAAGGACTATTGGTGTGAGAAATGGCTCCTTTTGCTGTTCATACATACTGGTTGCTTTTTTGGAATCCTTATTGCTCTGGAGAACTCAGGACCAAACAAAAGGAATTGATAACTGACTCCTGCAACAAAAGAATCATCTCAGGGGTAAAATATCCATCCATAAAACACTTTAAAACCTCCATGTCTTTGTTTCTTTGCAGTAGATTTTTTGGGGGGTCCAGTCGTGGGCCTGAACTCTGGGCCTGGGCACTTTACCTCAACTTTTCAACTCAAAGCTAGCGCTCTACCACTTGAGCCACAGCACCACTTATGGCTTATATTTGCTTATGAGGTGCTGAGGAATCGAACCCAGGGCCTCAAGCATGCAAGGCAAATGCTCTATCACTGAGCCACCTTCACAGTCCCTGCAGTAGAACATATTTAAAACAACGTTATTTCCTTTTGTTCTATGCTGGCCATCAAATGGCACATTATATCTTTTTGTAATATTCTCAATTTAGAAGTTTACAGAATAATTATATATGAGTAAAAACACACTAAAAAAAGTAAGGGACAGAGTTTCCTTCAAGCCTTCGGATTCTCTTCTTTTACAGTAAAAAGGAAAGCACAAGTTAACTTGAACTTTGTCAATCCTCTATGTTCCATTCTTCTCCTGGGATCAGTTTCCACATCCAGTAATAGTTATTTCCAGGAACAATCTATGGTGCTGTCTAAGGTATAATGAATGTTTTCTGGCTTCACCGAAATAACCCAAGGACACCTTTGGACCTGAGGTAACACGTGTTTCAGAGACAACTTAGTATAGAGAAAATATGAAATTGACATTTCTTATAAATACATTATCCATGAGTATATTGAGTTCAAACTTTGTAAATTCTCTGTAAATTAAGGTGAATTTTAAAGGGGAATATGGTTCTCAGATAATTTTTTTCTGAGTGTATATGCTGCGCATTATTTCCCAAGTTTACATAAATTTGTTAACTCATGTTAACTATAACAATAATAAGAGAAAGAGAAATTCTGTGTTTAAGTATAAGGTTTCAATACACTATAGAAGACTCTACAAATAAGACCACGTTGAAACAATAAAGCCAAATCCAGTATGTAGATTTATGAGTGTGATATAGAGAAAGCATTACTCCTACGTGGAACACGAAGTGTATTCTAAATCACACTTGCTAACGACACATCTTTGTAGAAAGAAGAATGGAAGAATAATTCTGTTTCCAATGCAAGGCAGATATAAGAGCATGGACTTGTCTGGAAAAAAAGAGTCCATCTTGAGAGAGCAGGGATTATACTAGCCATGAACTGGTGGATAAGATCACATTTTTTCTTTCCTTTACTTATATATTTTTTGTTGGTGGTGGTCTTGTCACTTGAACTCTGGGCCTAGACACTGTCCCTCTGCTATTCCGCTCAAGGCTAATGCTCTACCACTTGAGCCAACAGTGCCACTTCCAATTTTCTTGCAGTAAATTGGAGAAAAGAGTTTCCGGGACTTTCCTACCTGGGCTGGCTTTGAACCCCAATCCTCAGATCTCACCACAACGTAGCTTAGGATCACATTTCTAACAGTGTACACTCAGCATATGTAATTTGTATATTCATCTATCTATATATGAAATCTTGAGTTAAAAATCTGGACTACAGCTTAGACTTTAAACTCAAAAAATGTTTGTAGTTTAAAAGTTGATTCTACTGGATAAATGAAACCTAAGAATGTAAAGGAGTCTGGGAGGTTCAGTTTGCATCCAGCCTGGACAGAAGAGTGTTTGAGACACTATCTATAATTAACCACCCAAAATCTGGATTGGAAAAATGGCTTAGGTGATGGAATAACAGTCATGAGCAAGAATGATGAATAAGAGCTTGAGGCTTTTGCATGCATACATATAAACATATACATACACACAGAGGCACTTATATGTGCACACACATATACAAAAATGAAGCAACTCTCAAAATATGTAGAAAAGTTAGAAAACAATAGAAAATATGTCCTGAGTAAGACTGGAATCAAGTGCTAATTTTTAAAATTAGAAAATCCTCAAGTGAACTTTCTTCAAAATGTTTGAGCATATTAGAGAGGTAGGGACCAGAGATAGTAAGAGAGTCAAGTAATCAATATTAAAAGGATTGGATCCATGGAGGAATGAATCAGAGACCCCGCAGGTGCACTTGAAAATGTTCATACCATGTGTCAAATGTTAGAACATCTTTGAAAATAGTACATGAACAGTCTGAGAATTCTAGCGGATAATATCACTAGAGAAGTTCAGAATTGCTAGTCAGTATCTAGATTAAATAAACCAAGAAGGGGCTGGGAAGGTGGCTCAATGGTAGAGTGCTGTGTTGCATGCATGAAGCCCTGGGTTCGATTCCTCAGCACCACATAAGCAAAAAGAAAAAAGCCGGAAGTGGCTCTGTGGCTCAAGTGGTAGATCACTAGCCTTGAGCTGAAGAGCTGAGGGACAGCACCCAGTCCCAGAGTTTAGGCCCCATTACTGGACCCAAAAACAAACAAACAAACAAACAAACAAACAAAATAAATAAATAAACCAAGAAACTATGGTTGGGCAATGTGATACAAGCCTTGAATTCTAGCACTCAGACTGACAGGAGATTAGGGACTGGAATTTCTACTGATACCTTCCCTAGACCAGGTAGTATAATTTTGTCTTAATAAAATAAACCAAACAAGAAAGGAATACACAGTTGGAAATTTGGGCTAATTTCTTCATTATGTTTTGAGAAGCCAAGATTTCTATTGAAATGCAACTGGTATATAATCCTCAGTTGTGTTTAAATGTTCTCTTTATTACAGAATATTCCTAGATGCAAAATGGTTCATGATTCCCATCCAAAATTTGAAAAAGTAAGTAATCATCATTCTGTTAGATTCCAAGGAAAGATGAAGGATTACAAAAGCATAAACCTGGAGGAATAGCAAAGTTCATCTAATGTAGGTCTTTATAGAACTTGCTAAATTAGAGTTTAGACTTCAAATAAATATTTCGGTTTTGTTTGTAATATCATATTCTATAGGATACTACAAAATTCTTTTTAAGTAGAGGGTTTAATTGGTGTGTGTGTGTGTGTGTCTGTGTGTGTGTGCGTGTGTGTGTTGTGTGAGAGAGTCAGACAGAGGTGAAGTTTGGGATAAAATACTTCTTCCTTTCAGCATTTAGTTTTGGTATCTATTGTTTGTCCCACCTCCCCAATCTGGAGTTCTAAAGTTGCCTTCTAAATACATTTATCCTTTGATCTTCTTGATATTCAGATTCCTAAGGTCTGCCTGTGAACTTCAACATTGGCTTCATGAAGGTGATGCCTTTATTCTAACTTGTATGAAGCCCATTGCTCTCTTTAAATGCAGTTTGTGCTGTGTTAATGGTTTTACTTAGCCCAGACTGTGGTGCCCCAGGCTGTGACTGTTAATTCTGAGATTAGTTTAGGCGAATAAGAGATACTATACTTTCAGGTATATCAGTGAAAGAAGTTCAGTATCTTTATTGAAACAATTTCCTGGCTGTAAATACAAACAAAAACATCCAGTGATATAAATGTACTATCTGTTGTTTTTAGTTAATTGTGCACCACTCTAATAAAAAAATCTTTTTAAACTAAAATGAGTATTTGTAATGGGAAAAATCAAATGTTACAAACCTTGAAAATTGATCAAGTACTAAAATAAAAAGAAAGACACTAATCAGGAATAAAGTACAAATGTAAGTGTTTAATAAATAAATACAATGTTTGAGATTCATATCCATGTAGCAAATACAAAGGAAAATAGAGGAAAGTCACTGAGATCCTATCTTACACACTAGAATAGCTATCACCACTCAAATAAATAAACTGCTGGAGAGGTTGAAATAAATCAGGAACTATATCTGGTTCTGTGGCATTGTAAACCAGTGCAAACCATAGGGATACCTTAATGGAAATTTACACAATATCAAAAAGACAGATGTGTTGATGTCCTTTACCGCAATTGGATACATATTGAAGGAATATAAATCAACATGGACATCCATGTTTATGGCAGCAATATTCCTAGCAACCAATCTGTGTAATCAACCTAGATGCACCAGAAAGAAGGAATGAAGAAAATGTGCTACTCATAGCTATAAACATGTTCTGATATATGAGAAGTGAATGTTTCTACTGTATCATTGCTAAATATTTTGAATATATACCTAATCTTACTTTCACGACATTTTGTGGCATTGTGTTTTTGCTTTAAGGAAGAATGTCCATATTGATTTTCAGACTAGTTACAATAGGTTGAAGATATCCTATAATATATGGATATTAGATTAAAGTTTAAATATATCAATGAACATATAGAGTACCATCATATATAGTTTATGATTTGAAGCAATTTTAAGAAGGCAACAGTTGGGGAAAAAGATGTTGTTAGAAGCTTAACAAATACACAGACATGGAAAAATACAAAAAATGTGCAAGTAATTACTGCTAATAGTAAAACATTTTCCTCAAGTTTTAACAATGAAACTATTAAAATAATACTTAATAATATCAAATAAATATGCCATGGAAGAAAATGTACCATTGCTATACGTTTCCCCATAATTTGTTTTACTTTATAACAAATGGATTAGAAGAAAGTGTAACTACATTTTTGAAGATGCTAACACTTTCAAGTGTCATTGATTTAATCCAGCAAAGGAAAGTAACAGAGAAGTAGAGAGTAAGAACAACCTGGGGTATGGATAAAGATACTCAGTAGAACTTTGTGAGGAAATCATGTGCTCCGTTTTCCTTATCACAATAGAGCTAGGACAGCTAACTTTTGACAGAACACTTGTAATGTAGAGTAGTGGAGTTAGTAATTTAGGTAGTAATTTATTACTTTTATTCCCTAATCTTATGATGTGATTCCCAAATGATGTGAGTGTTCCTAGATTTTCTTTCTTTTTCTTGGGGGGGGGGTCCGGTGGTGGGTCCTGAACTCTGGGCCTGGGCGCTGTCCCTCAGCCCTTCAGCTCAAGGCTAGCGCTCTACCACTTGAGCCACAGAGCCACTTCCAGATTTTTTCTTTTTGATTATGTGGTGCTGAGGAATCAAACCCAGGGCCTCAGGCATGCAAGGCAAGCTCTCTACCACTGAGCCACTTTCCCAGCCCCCTGATCCTAGGTTTTCTGAGGCCTTTTTTTCACCAACAGTTTCTAATTCCTCACTCTGCCAATGGTTCTTCTGCTACTCTCATTTCTCCTTGTTTCTGAACTAAACTCCTGTAACATTTTGGTTCATGAGAAAGAGCTGGAGAAAGATGAAGATGGCTTGGAGTCTGAGCTAACATCCACTCCAGCTTGGAGGATCTGGTAAAGGACTTCCACCTTGGTCTCAGAATCAGATATTAATTGACATCTTTGAAAATGGAGAAACTCACTCCCTCAGGCAGAATCTGTCATTTCTTGACTTTCTCTGAAGTTTTGATACTAGGGCACAATTCAAAGAATGAGCTTTCCCATTGTCAGAAGGAACAGGTTGAAAACTAAAAGTGACCTCAGGTCCCAAAGGGCCAGTCAGAAACCAAGAGATCACACTTTCCTCCTCATCAGGGACCTTCTGGTAGGAATAGAGTCTGAGCAAAATCTAAGATAGAGATAAACTGAGACTGGGCCTAAGGAAGAAACAAAAGAATGACCCTCTCTTTGACTACAAGTGAGTTGTATAGTGAGACATGACAACTTCCTTCATATAAGAAAATTCACTAGGTAAGTTATCTCACTGCCACTTTGCAGGAGGTCAGTTTCCCCAAAGGAGAAGTTGTTAAATGTAGTGAATGCCAGTTTGCTCTCTAGGCTGTTGTGTCTCTGACCCCCTCTCATGTCAGGAATGCATTGCTTCTTTCAGGCACTCAACTACTTGTCCTGACTCCTAGGCAGGAATACTGTAGGCTATTCTTTGGCTAACCTCTTGCATTTAAGGTAGAATAGGCCCAGGCTCTCCTCATGCCAAGAGGTAGATGCAAGAAGTGAATATAAGCTTTGTACAGAAAAAACAATCATATTGAAAAAAATTAAAATAAATTAATAGTTGAGTAATTTAGGGTTTATAGCCACAAAAAATTAGGTAATTATTAGTAATACATCTAGAATTATGGATTAGGAAGACAACAGTGAAGTAGGTTCAGGATACAATGGAAAAGACACACCATAGCCATAAGAAGAGATGAGAGTATGAAGGATCTATTGGCATAGGTCCATTTACTATCTTAGGAGTGACCTTTGATAGGAGGTTTTTAGAATAATATCTAAAAGAGAGGGACTTGCTGGGCACTGGTGGCTCAGACCTATAATACTAGCTACCCAGCAGGCTGAGATCTGAATATTATGATTCAAAGGAAGCCCAGGCAGAAAAAGCCAAAAGTGGTGCTGTGGTTCAAGTGGTAGAGCACGAGCCTTGAGCTCAGAGACAATGCCCAGGCCCTGAGTGCAAGCTTTAGGATCAGCAAAACAACAAGAAACAATAATGATAAAAGAAATAAAAGAAGGACTTAAAGATATGCGATGGAATGATGATCATGTGTGACTGTTTAGGGAACATAAAAGGAGACAAAATTTGGGGCAAAATGATATCTATTTTTTTACTAATGAAGGATGCAAATCAAATGCCAAATTCCTCTTCTCAAAAACTTCAAACTTGGGCTGGGAATGTGGTTCAGTGGTAGAATGCTTGCCTTGCATGCATGATGCCGTGGTTTCCATTCTTCAGTGCCACATAAGCAGAAAAAGCCAGAAGTGCTGCTATGGCTCGAGTGGTAGAGAACTAGCCTTGAATTGAAGAGGTGAGGGACAGTGTTCAGGCCCAAAGTTCAGGCCCCTTGTCCGGCCTAAATAAAAACAAAAAAATATAAAATCAAACAAAAGAAACAACCTCCAAACTTATCTTTTCTCAAAATTGAAGAGAGGTTCCTTTTACAGAAATTCTCCTAATCTAGCTCAAGGTCATCAGAACTTTAGTAGACTTTTCCTGTTGAGATGTAATGCACCTGACTCTACTGAACCTAATCATGGCTAGGAAAGTATGGACATCGATACTTTTGTTGTATTTTTCCTTATAAATATATAACACTGTCAGTTATGATATATAATATATATTATAATATAGAATATATTATACATTATATAATATATTAAATATATTATAACATGTATTATGTATTAAAAGACTTCCTAATTTTAGATGTAGGAACAGGCAACATATTGAAAGAAAAATGTTTGAATTTCTGAGTTATTTCTCTACCACAGGACAATACCAGGTTTCATTCTTATTACCCAAAGAGCAACATAGGAAAGCAATGCCCATGAATGTGGTTCTCTGGATTTTGGAAATTGTGATCCTATATATATATATATATATGTGTGTGTGTGTGTGTGTGTGTGTGTGTGTGTGTGTGTGTGTGTGTGTGTGTGTGTGTGTGTGTGTGTGTGTGTGTGTATTCATATATATGAAATATCGTTTAATAATAGGGAATATGTAAAACTATAACAACAGATAAATAAGTGAACACCTATGTGCACACACTCCCAGTCACTTTCATGTATAAGAATTTCTTTTCTATGCTCCTATTCACCTACACAGAGAGTACATGAGTTGCCCTTGAATTGTCCTGGAAGTTCTTTATTGGAATACTGTAGCTTCACATCCTTTGTTCCCTAAGTAGCCAGATTTTATGTATTCAATAACAAAAATGTTACAGGCAAAAGTATCCACTCTGACACACAGAGGAACTTGGATTTCAGAAATGCCACAAATAAGTGGGAGGTACAGCAGTACTTTTCAAAATTGAATAGATTACATATTTATTAGAAAGCTTGTAAGAAAAAAAAAAAAAACTTCAGTGTAGGAGGATACACTTGAAGAAAACTACAGTTTAAATTACACATAGCCGGGTGCTGTAATAGACAATAAATAAGAATAAAAAAATTACATATGACAACAAATTACAAAGTTCCAGGGCATTTCCCTACTCATGAGAACTAAAGTAATGCAGAGTACAAATAAATAAGTGAAAATGCAAATATTTTATACCAAATTTCAAAACATATTATATGTTATACAAAGGAAATGCAATAAGCATGCATATGACAGTCTAGTAACATCATATGGTATGATGAATCTGATTAACTGATTCATAAAAATTAATACAATGCAGTTAAAACATCTGATATCTCAAGTGTCAACTTAGCAGAATACTTTCAATCTATGGTGTCTATTTTGCATATTATCCAGTCCTATCTATCCCACAATGGCAGAAGGCTCTTCCTGAGAATGTCCAGAGACCCGTCTACTGTGGTGCTCAATATAGACCTGTTCCAATTCTCTTTTATTTGGCATGTGACAGACTATCTGTTAACTTGCCAAAGGCACAATTTGGACAGGCTTCCAGTAATGATACTTTAGCTCACAGATAAAAAGGGAAAATGAAGACAAAGGGAAAATCTACCAGATCCCTGAAAGTTTTCTATCATTGTGCTAAAACTGTAGCTTTCTACTGACACTTCAACAAACTGAAGTAATTGCCACTCCAACCACATGTCCAAATGGTAGCTTTCCAAATATTGGCCTATTTTCACTTTGGTAAATCAAGGCACACTACTGTGGCCCCGTTTCACTTAAACTATCAGCTATGGTTGGACCAAAGGATAGTTGAACCTATCAATTTCTTAATTTTAGGTCATCACACAATCAGTTCATAGCCTTAAACATTAAAAATACCTACCCATATAAGTCTGCATTACATACGTATTACTGTTTTTCTTCATTTGTCATGTTTTACATACTTGTGTATCCCAGGGCTTAGCTCTGTAATATTCCTTCTCATGGTTGTTGAGTGGCTTTCTTCACTGGGTGACATTTCCCTGGGTGGAGCTGAGTCTGGCATGTCACGCCGTTAAGTTCTTGTGACCTGCTAAATGACTCCTTTTATTCCAAGGCCTGAGTTGGAGCTAGCAGCTCTGCCAAGCTTTGTCGGTATCCAAGATGGAGTCTCCGGTACTGGGGAGGGGGGAAGGGTGGCCTTCCCTCCTCTGCTCCCTAAGAAGGAGTGAGGACATCAGGCTTCAACTCTTGCCGAATCTTGGTTCCTGGGTCATCTCTGGTCTGTGAACTGCAAGATGAAAATGTCTGCTCCTTGTCGGTTCTTGCTGGTGTTGAGTAGAATCTGCTCACCCGCTGTGTATGGCTCTTTCCTCCTGGACTCTCACTATTTCAGGTATGGCAGTAAGGCCGCCACCACCCCTGCTGCCGCAGTGGCAGCTGCTGGGAAGAGCTCAGATCTGTCCCCTTGCTTGGATTTTCCCTCTCTGGCCTAACTCTCTGTTGTGTGATGGCACACTTGGCGTGATTGTCTGGCTTAGGACTGTTCACTGGAACTCTAAAACTGCTTAATATGTGAGAGCTTGTTTAGCCTCCAGCTTGTCCTCCGCCATCTTCCCGGAACTCCACAATTTTAAATTTTCTTAATAGGCTAAGTTGTTAAAAATGTTGAAGTATTAAAATTTACCTGTCATAATTGTAAAACTCTTTTGAAATTCCTTTATCAGAATCGCGAATTCACCAATCCTAATTCCACCTTTACCATCAGAAACAGCTAACATTGTTTTTATGATATAGTGTCCATGCAACTATTCTTTTCCAGTGGCTTTGTTATGCATATATATTACCATATAAGCTAATGCCGAGCAAAATGAACTACAAGATATGGAAACAGAGGCTTTTTTATTAGCTTGCTGTTTTTAATGTAGTATGTGATTTCTATTTTGTTTTGGGTTTTCTCCCTATAGTTTAATCCCTGCTGTATTTGATTTTGGTGCCCTGTATTTTGTGTATACATTTACCTTAATTAGGGAATGGAAGAGGAAAAACAAAATGGTGAGAAAAAAGACAAAAGGCAAACCAATGCAATAGCAATGCTCACAAGACAATATAGGGGAAATGTACATAACAACTTGTGAGAGGTATTGATGAAAAGGAAAACTGTGAGAAAAATGAGGGAGGAGGTAAGAAGTATGAAAAGTTATGAATTAAGTACTTTAAAATTACTGACAGGATCATTGCAAGATAATGTTAAAGCATGCATAGATGCCTCACCAGCAGCCATTCAAGGAATGGCACATGCTGCAGCAATGAAAGCAGAACCCTTCAGCTTATGTACAAAAATTACATAAGAAATGACCTCAGGCCAGAAATGGGGTCTGTTTCTCATGTGACCAGTCAGAACACATGAGTAAAGATTTTCAACAAAAGAAAAATAAGCCTAGTAACAATAAAAAGGGTAAAGCGCCTGGACTTTGTCCACAATGAAATAAAGGCAATCATTGGAAAAATGAGTGTAGATCAAAATATCATAAGGATAGAATTCTCCTAACAGAAGAAGAAAAGGAGACAAAAAACAAGAAGAGGGGTGCTCCCTCAGCCCCGTAAACAAAAGAGGGGAAACACCTACTGTTACACAAAAATCCCCTAAGGGATCAGTTCCATTAAATCTCTTGTCACCTCCATTTGCAGTATGGGATTTGCCAAGAGCTACTCCAGGAAGTGCAGGGTTAGATCTGGCAGCAAAAAAGAGATTACATTATCTCTATCATGTATGGTATTCAGCTAATAAACACTCAAGTTTACAGTCTTGTAATTGAAGGAACTGTGGGCTTGATAATTGGTAGAAGCTCAAATTATAACAAAACTTTGAGGTATTACCTGGAGTAGTTGATGCAGATTATCAAGGGGAAATTAAAGTAACGGTAAGGTTTTTAAAAGAAAATATGTGAATACATATGGATCAAAGATTAGCTCAAATCTTAATTTTAAATTATGTCCATCTTCGAAATGAAATCCTAAAACAAGATCGAGGTACAGGAGGTTTCAGTTCCACAGAAACTGTGGCCTGGGTACAATCTATTTCTAAGGATGGACCCATGAAAACCAAAAAAGTGGATACAAAGCCTGTTAAAGGTCTCGTGGACACAGGGCCAGACCCAACATTTATTGCAGGAAAAGACTCGCCCTCCTCCTGGCCAATTATGAAGACAGAATCTACATTAATGGGATTGGATATGGCTAACAATGTTGCTCAAACTTCAAAATTTTTAAAGTGGGAGTGTGAAAATAGATTTGGAAACTTTCAACCTTATATTATATCTTCTTTGCCCTTACATTATGGGGCAGAGACATTATGCAAAACATGGAACTAAAATTAGTTACCGCAGATTACATTAGTGTACAAAATTTTTCATAGGGGCCGCTGATGAGAAGTTTGCTGATGCAATATCATGGAAAAATGATCAGCCAGTGTGGTTTGATCAGTGGTCCCTAACTCAAGAGAAGATACAGGCTGTAGAACAATTGGTAAATGAGCAAATACAGAAAGGATATTTAGAGGAATCCAATAGCCCTTGGAATACTCCAGTTTTTGTAATTAAAAAGAAATCTCGGTAATGGAGGTTGTTACAAGACCTCACAGCCATTAATAACACCATGTATGACATGGGGACTCTTCAGCCAAGACTTCCATCTCCTGTGGCTCTTCCTAAAGGAGATTATATAATAATCATTTATTTTCAGGATTTTTCCTACAATAAAATTGGATCCTAATGATTTTCAAAGATTTGCATTTCGTGTGCCCTCATGTAATTGGAAAAGGCCCTGGCAGAGATATCAGTGGAAGGTCTTGCCACAAGGCATGAAAAATTCTCCTACATTGTGTCAAAAATTTGTGGATTAAGCTTTACAAAAAACTAGGGAAGAGTTTTCTAATGCTTATATTATTCATTATATGGAAGATATTTTAATAGCTGCTGAAAGTAAACATTTAACAGAACAAATTTTAACAATTAACCATTGAGCAATTAAACAACTTTGGTTTGCTTATTGTTCCAGATAAAATTCAACATAATAAACCTTTAAATTATTTAGGAAAAATAATACATCATGTCACAAAAATGAGTATTAGGCTAGATAAATGAAAAACATTAAATGATTTTCAAAAATTACTAGGAAACATAAATTGGGTTAGACCCTACTTGAAAATTATCACAGGAGAATTACACCCATTGTTTGAAGCCCTAAAAGGTGATTCTAATCCTAACTCTAAGAGACGATTCACTCCAATAATGTTAGAAAAATTTCATTGGTGGAATAAAAGTTACAAGCAAAAGTGGTCCAATTGGACTATAATAATGACTGGGATTTTATAATATTAAAGACATCTTATACCCATACAAGATGTTTATGGCAAGATGCATTCCTGGAATGGCTTCACTTGCCTCACAGTCAGACAAGAATGATAGCTTCTTTTGTATATTTGTGCAGCCAACTCATTGCCAAGGCAAGGAGTAGGTGCCTAGAGTTATTTGAGAAAGAAATGAATAATATAATTATACCTTATTATAAAAAACAATTAAAATATTATTACAGAATGATGAGAATTGGGGATTAGCATTATTAAATTATACAGGACAAAAAAAATTTCATGTTCCTCAACATCCTTTATTAAAATTTGTGGAAGAGATAAAAACCATTTTCCGTTAGTGGTAAGAACACCTTTAGAAGGAGCTCTAACAGTTTTTACTGATGGGTTCTCAAATGGAACTTAGGTGGTATACATTCCAGACCACTTCCCCATTACTAAAAGGGCATCCGACATTTCAGAGCAACAGGCGGAAATTATTGCTGTAATTTTAGCTTTAACCATATTTCCCCAGCAGCCTAACATTTACACAGACTGTAAGCATGTGGTTAACTTATTTCCCGCCATAGAGACAGCTCTTTTATCATGACAATAAAAAATTATAGACTTGTTACATCAGTTACAAAAATTAATTCAACTTAGAAAAGAAAAATTATTTATTGAACACAGAAGAGACATACAAATTTACCAGGTCTTCTTTCATTTGGAAATATGATGGCTGACCTATTAACTAGAGAAACCATCATGCTTTATTTGTAATTAATCACAAACCCAGGGGAAAAAAAAAACAACAGAAGATGCAAATGAAGAAAGCGATGCAAAAGCTCAAAATTCTTCACCTTTCTCCTCAACAGGCGAAGACAACAAAAGAAGCCCAACCACCAACCTGGGAACTAATTAAGAAGCTCAGCCATTCTGCGGAGGAGATTGTTGTTTCTACAGGAAAGACTATCACTGTTGAAAATATGTTTCTTGCTATGCTTGCCATTATTGCTGTGCAGGCAGTGTCTGTTTCAAGAGAACAATACTGGACTTATGTTCCTAATCCTCCTCTTCTACATCCCGTGGGATGGGAGGGATAAGGATATAATACAGGTAATGACAAATAATAGTGACCTGCTAGGGGGTTTGGAGGACTATTCTAATTCTCATATGATTTCTCAAACAATTAATTATGAAGGAATGACAGATACCACTCCAATTTGCATAACGCTATCAGGAGAAAATCTCCCTGGGTGTTTGCCTATAAACTATAGAACTTTTTTTTTGAATTGTAAAGATGCTATACAGAGGGTTACAGTTACATGAGTGAGGTAATGAGTACACTTCCTATTGAGCATTGTTACCTCCTCCATTGTTTTCCTCCTACCATCCCTTCCCTCCCTACCTTCCCCGAGGTTCTTTTTTTTTTTTATTGTGATTAAGTGATTACATATTTTCCCATATTTCACAGTATTATGGAATAATGATGCTCATTTAAAGTCATAGGTTCATTCTAACTTTCCTGGAGCAAATTGTCTATCACAGTCTGTAACATATAACGGTGTTCACATGTTATACACCATACATGTGATCAGCAGCATGGGTTATTTAGTAGTGGTTCGACCAGATGAGTGGGAGTTCTTTGTTTCTTAAGTCCTGTTGGTTTTGTCGTATAACCTAACATTTTGGATTTAGCATACACTTATCAGGGAGACCATGTACCATTTGTCTCATCGTTCTTGGCTTACCTTGCTCAACATGATTCCTTCTAGCTCCATCCATTTCCCTGCAAATGCCATTATTTTGTCATTTCTAATGGCTGCATAATACTCCATTGTGTATAGATACCACAATTTTTGGATCTATTCATCCGTGGTGGGGCATCTGGATTGTTTACATATCCTAGCTATTGTGAATAGTGCTGCAATAAACATGGAGGTGCATGTGTCCATTGTTCAGGGTAGATGCCTAGAAGTGGTATGACTGGGTCGTAAGGGAGGTCAATCTTTAGCTTTCTAAGGACCCTCCAGACTGCTTTCCAAAGTGGTTGTATAAGTGTACATTCCCACCAGCAATGTAATAGGGTTCCTCTTTCTCCACATCCCCTCCAGCATTTGTCGTTGGCTGATTTGTGGATGTGGGACATTCTGACTGGGGTAAGGTGGTATCTCAGGGTTGTCTTTATTTGCATTTCCTTCACCACCAGGGATGATGAACATTTCCTCATGTGTTTCTTTGCCATTTTTATTTCTTCATTTGAGAAGTCCCTCTTTAGTTCCCTTGCCCATTTAGCAATTGGTTTGTTAGGTTTGGGAGGGATTAGTTTCTTGAGTTCCCTGTATATACAGGATATTAACCCCTTGTCTGATATATTGCTGGTAAATATTTTTTGCCAATTATTTGGTTGTCTTTCTAGCTTAGTTGCGATAGATTTAGCTGTGCAGAAGCTTTTTATTTTAAGGTAGTCCCATTTGTCGAGTCTCTCTCCAACTTGTTGTGACCCTGGGACTCTGTTCAAGAAGTTCCTTCCTGTGCCTATTAGTTCATGCGTTTCTCCTACTCTGTCCTGCAGTAGTTTCAGAGATTCAGGTTTAATGTTAAGGTCTTTAATCCATTTTGAGTTGATGTTGGTGCATGGTGATAGGCTGGGGTCCACTTTTAGTTTTCTGCATGTGGCCACCCAGTTTTCCCAGCACCAGTGGTTGAAGAGGCTGTGTTTCTTCCATTGTATGTCTTTGGCTCCTTTGTCGAATATCAGCTGGCTGTAGGCCTGTGGATTTATTTCTGGATCTACTATTCTGTTCCATTGGTCTTCGGGTCTGTTTTTGTGCCAGTACCATGCTGTCTTTGTTATTATAGCTCTGTAGTAGAGTTTGAAGTTCGGCATGGATAGCCCTCCCATATTGTCTTTATCCCCTAGAATTGTTTTGGCTAGTCTAGGTCTTTTGTTGTTCCATATGAATTTTTGGACTGTTTTCTGTATTTCAGTGATGTATGTCATTGGGATTTTAATAGGAATTGCATTGAATTTGTATATTAGTTTTGGAAGTATTACCATCTCTACTATATTAAGTCGGCCTATCCAAGAGCATGGGAGGTCTTTAAATTTCCTAGTGTCTTCTGAAATTTCTTTCTTTAACCTTTTATAGTTTTCATTAAATAGTTCTTTTACACCTTTGGTTAGGTTAATTCCTAAATATTTTATTTTTTGGGAGGTTATTGTGAATGGGGATGCTCCCTTTATTTCCCTCTCTTCTTGTACATTGTCAGTATACAGGAAGGCCACTGATTTTTGTGGGTTTATTTTGTATCCTGCTATTTTGCCGAAGTGATTAATGATTTCTAAGAGTTTGTGGAGGGAGTTTTTTGGATCGTGACGGTATAGTATGTCGTCTACAAAAAGTGGTAGTTTAACTTCTTCTTTCCCTATGTGGATCCCTTTAATGTCTATTTCTTGCCTTATTAACCTGGCTAAGGGTTCCAGGACTATATTGAAGAGGA
The DNA here is from genome assembly GCF_024711535.1 of Dipodomys merriami. Classification (NCBI taxonomy): domain Eukaryota; kingdom Metazoa; phylum Chordata; class Mammalia; order Rodentia; family Heteromyidae; genus Dipodomys; species Dipodomys merriami. Next base: position 94,955 of record NW_027202324.1, read on the forward strand.
GTGGAGAGAGTGGGCATCCTTGCCCTGTTCCTGATTTTAGGAGAATTGGTTGTAGCTTTTCCCCATTAAGTATAATATTGGCTATTGGTCTGTCATAAATGGCTTTTATTGTTTTTAGAAATGTTCCTTCTATTCCTATTTTCTCCAGAGCTTTTAGCATGAATGAATGTTGAATTTTATCAAAGGCCTTTTCTGCATCTGTGGCGATAATCATGTGATTCTTCACCTTGGCTCTGTCGATGTGTTGGATTACATTTATTGACTTATGTATGTTAAACCATCCATGAGTCTCTGGGATGAAGCCTACCTGTTCATAGTGTATAATTTTTTTATCTTGTTCAATAGGTGTTGCATTCCCTTGCTCTGGAATTCCTCACCTTCTTCCACTCCAATTATACGAAGGTTAAATTTCTTGGCATTATCTGCTTGGTCTTGAATTTTCCTTTGGTTTAATTTGAGTGATTTTTCCATATCTGTCACTTTTTGGTCCAGTTGGTGTATTCTGTCTTCTGTATCTGACACTCTACCTTCCATTTCATTCGCCTCACCTCAGCTCATCACTCCCCACCAACCCTAGCACTTGCTCAGGGGATCGAATCTCCCCTCAGCTCCACTACTAGAGGAGACTCTCCTCCAAGCCTCTCCACTCCACATATCAAGAACGTGCACAGTGACTAAGTGAGAGAGAGAGAGAGAGAGAAAGAAAGAGAGAGAGCCTGAGAGACTGAGATACTGAGAGATACTCAGACTCAAGGACTCAGAACATAGCACCCTTTGAGAAGACTCAGCACACAGCATACTTCAAAAAACAGCACAAAGTACCCTGAGTAATAGACTCAGCACAATGTGCCCTTTGAAGGACTTAGCATATAGTAGCCTTTGGGATGACTCAGCACACAGCACCCTTTGAATGAGGGAGTCCATAGCACGCAGTGTATAGGACTCAGTGCATGGCACGCTTTGAAAAACTCAGCACGTAGCACTCTTTCCCAGGACTCAGCAAATAGCACCCTGTGTTAAGACTCCATACACACCACACTTTGAAGGGCTGAGTATGTAGCACCCTGTGTAAAACACTCAGTGCACAGCACCCTTTTAAAAATTCAGCACATAGCATAGTTTTGAAGGACTCTGCACATAACACCTTGTGGAAGAACTCAGCACACAGCACCATTTGAAAATCAGTACAGAGCAAACAGTCTACAGGACTCGGCAGACAGCACTCTCCTCATTCTTCTCTTCTCAAGGATGCAGCATATTGCACCCATTGGGATAACTCAGCACACAGCCTTCTTTATTGGAGGCTTGTTTTTCCTTTGAAAACAATTTATTCTTTGTGATAAGCGTAACATAGCCCTCTTCCCTGGCCACCAATAGGCCACTAGATGCCCCTTGAATTTGGGCCACCTCCCAGCAGCCTTTGCCCTACCCAAACCGCAGTTTACCATTACCATGACCCAGCAGATGTAGGCCTGAGAGAAGGCCACTTGGCCACCTACATATGTTGGCTGCTGAGGCCTTGAAGAGTCATGTCACATAGTCATCATCTGCATCACTCTACAGAAGAAAGGGAGGGAGTGCTCCTCACCTGAGCCCATGAGCTGTGGGTGTCTCTAGATGTGGGGCAGCCGCGGCAGGATGTGCTTTGTGGGGGAGTCCTTTATGGGGTTGGGAACCTCGATCTCTCCTCTCGCAGTTTCCACACTGTGTTGAAGTGGTAATTCTTCAAAACTTTTCTGCTCCCCCCTCATTTCGCCCGCCCTGGAGCATGGAAGCATCCAAAGCGGCGGCAGCGACAGGAGGCTCAGCCTGTGCTGGCATCTGGAGCCCGTTGTCCATGTCTTCCCCTGTGAGGAGTGACAGCGGGTCCTGCAGCTCTCTCCTCTTCTCCATCTTCTCCTAGGACAGTTGGTACACACGCTCAGGTTTCTTCTGACACAGCTCAGCCAGAATGAACATCTGCTCTTTACATGCCATGAGGGACTCCTCAACAGTGCAATGTGTGCCGAGCTGGCTGCATCTATGTTGAGGATCACCCGCTGGACTATGGAAGTCCATCTCATCAGGCAGGTCGTGGACAAAGTATATTTTCTTCTCGGACACCCAGGTGTCCCTCTTCCCATCCCCACACAGGCTGTGGTGCCAGCTCATGGGATGGAGGGCCTGTGGCTCAAGCTTTCTCTGGCACTTGAGCTGCCAGGTGAACCGGTTGCCCACAGCAGGCCTGCCACTCCCACTGCAGGAGTTTCCCCCTGTGGATTTCAGCCACTAAGAGTGCTCACAAATCCACATCCCTATCAATTTGGGGAATGTCTCCATCCTCTGCAATGTTCATGTGTATGGGGGGATTCGACTCCTCAACTTTTGCTTCTCCAGGGTTTTTGACTTCCCTTTCCCCAGGGAAAGCCAGGAAGCTCAGCTGGGCCTGCCGCCCCTCTTCCTGTGGTCTGATTGCTTTCAAGCACTTGAGAGTGTCCTGCCACTTTGGTGGCACCACCTAGTCTCCCCAGTTGGTCGGGCCGTGCACTTGCTTCAGCTGCTACAGGTGTTGGGTCTGCCTCTCTAGGTGCTGCTTCAGGGCCTCCTTCTTGGAGCTCAGCCGCTAATTGGAGATGCTGTGCTGTTCACAGGTGGCTCTGAGCTCCTGCAGCTGGGCCAGAGACTGTTCCTGCTGGTCCTGAGATGCTTGGCTTTCTTTCTATCTCAGCCACTTCTTTCCATTCCTCTATCTTCTCCTCTGTGTGGACCAGCTGTTCCCGCAGGTGTTTCTTCACCTGCTGCTCTGTGTCCAGGATGCTCCCAAGCTCCTCCTTCTCACCGCTCACCCTGTGGAGAGCATCCCTCAGCAGGGCCAGCTGCTCCTCCAGCTGTCCGTCACACATATGTGCGCATCATAGGGTTTCAGGGATCTCCTGCCAATCCTTGGCCTTCTCCTCCAGTCTCCACCATTGCTACTGCTGCTCCGGGTTCTGGAGACGGAGCCTCTGGTTTTCCTGGACCTGGATGTGAAGTTATTCCTCCCGGTTTTTCAACTCCATGTGCGTGCAGTAGGCATGGGCCTGCAACTGTCACTCGATCTGAGATGGGCCATGGTTCCTCCAGCCTGTTCTCTAGGCCAAACACCTGCCTCGCCCCTCTCCCTTTTGCTCCTTCTCCTCTGTCAGTTCGTTCATCCACTGGGTCAGCAGCCGGGCCTCCTCCTTCCACGTGGACCTCTCAATGCTCAGGTCTTCTGTGAAGATGTCTCTCTCTAGATTCACTGTGCTCACCAGTCAGCTCAAGTTGTCCAGAAGTCTCTTCAGTACCTCATGCCCACCAGTGTTTGTTGGAACTTGCAGATTCCTTTCTTCCTGTTGTCCAGAGCACTTCCAGCTCCTCCTATAATTTTGAGTTTACTTGCTCCAGGTAATCAAAGATTCTGGCCTTTTCCTTGAGCAGAAGGTTCACATCATGCAGCTGTTCAGAAAATATTTCAGTCTCATTCTGTGATCATTGACCACAGAAGCCGACATCTTCAGCTCTCCCATGCACTGCCATTTTTTCTGCCACAGCTAGGATTCCAACTCAGATCTGGGTAACACTATAGCACTGTGGGTGAAGGGGAAGATCACCATCCTTGAAGACTACAAGGTCAGGTCTGCTCCCAGGGCCTGAATTGAAGCCCCCGCATTGGCAAAATTCATATACCCACCTATTTCAAACATATGATCTTTATTTAAATACATGTCTGGAATGCATCATGTGTTCACTGTAGTTATTCTTTTTATTGTGTATCTTAGTCAGGGATGCATTTTGTATTTTATTGATTATGATGAGAGATATAACTGTGCTGGCAGGGATGAGAACTAATTCCCATGTCTGTAACATTGCTTAAGCCTTCTGCATCCTAGCTGAGACCCAGAATTTTCACAGGGCAGGAAAACAAGTGGATGTATTGGATTCTCACATCTGCATTCCGCTTTTGGCACTGTTGTGGTTGGAACTTAGAGCTTAGCAAACCCAACAGGAGAAAGGGTCAAGGTGAGGACACCATGCTGAGAGCTAAAAAGTAACTAAGCTGTTCCCAGGACCTGAGATTGAGCCCCAGGAGTGGCAGAGGGAGAGCACAATACTCATCCCTTCATAAGCTGAAGGTAGTCTGCATATTTGCATACATTAGGAGAGATGGCGACCTGTGATGGAATCCAATATACCCCATGACTACCGATTCTTGGATCTTCCCCGATGCCTCCATTTCATGACTGTGATGATTATGGTCAAGCTTCATCAACTCTTCATTGAAAATAATCTATACACAATGAGTCTTGCTTATCATTTCCTAGGTGCATCCTGCAAAAAGTACTCATTCACAGATGAGATTGATCAAATTCCATGACCCTTCCAAGTGCTGGAAAAGAGTATCTCAGGATCTCCTGCCATTCCCTCAATGGAGGGGGACTGACTTGGATTCGACCTTGAGGTCTCCGATACCCCGATGCCCTTGGGCTTCCGCGAGAGCCAGCAGACCTTCAGCCACTCCAGGTCACCTTCACTCTGCAGGCCGCTGAGTTCGGACCCAGCATGATCACCATGCAAAGGAAAATGAACATAAAAGTGCCAGGTGGAACTTCCTGCAACTTTTCTTTTCCCTTCGCAGCTATTTTTTTTGTTCCTGCAAGCCCTGGGGTCCTAGGATCCGATGATGGGTTGTAGGTCCAGAGGTTGCAGCCTAAGATGTTCGGAACTGATCAGAGTTGCCACAACTTGAGTTCAACCTCTGACTCTGTTAAAAAAAATTATGAAGGAAGCACCCTAGTCCGAATACTCCCCATTTTACTGCCAGAGCTGGGATTAAAACTCAGGTCTGGGTAACTCTGTTGCACTGTGGAAGAAGGGGAACATCACCTTCCTTGAAGACTACGTGTTCAGGCCTGATCCCAGTGCCTGAATTAAAGCCCAACACTGACAAAAATCATATGCCTACCTATTTTACACATAGGATCTCTATTTACATACATGTGTGGAATGCATCATGCTTTCAGTTTAGTTATTTATTTTGTTGTGTGTCTAAGTCAGAGATGAATTTGGTATTTTATTGAGTGTGATGATAGATATAAATGTGCTGACATGCATGACAACGTATTCGTATGTCTATAGAGTAGCATATGCCTTGTCCATCCTAGATGAGACCCAGGACATTCACAGGACTGGAAAGGAGGTGAACTGATGTACTGCTCACATCAGGATTCATGTTTTGACAGTGTTACGATTTGAACTCAGGACCTAGCAGGCCGAAGTGGTGAAAGGGTCAAGGTGAGGACACTGGAATGTGATCAACTGAGGAGCTAGACCATTTCCAGGACCTGACATTGAGCACCAGGGAGGGCCAGGATGATCATAAATTCATAATTTAAACATAGGACCTCTATTGATATACATGTGTAGACAGCATCTTGTGTTCAGTGCACTTCTCCTTAATTTGTGTCTAATTCATGGAGGTATTGTGTACTTTACTGAGTATGGTGCCAGGTATAACTGTGCTGACATGGATGTCAACCTGTTCTCATGGCTATAGATTTGCCTATATAGAATGTTCCATTCCTAGTTGAGAAGCAGGACTCTCACAGCACAGGAAAAGAGGAAGATCACTTGGCTTCTCACATCAGTATTCATCTTTTGACAGTTCTGGGATTTTAACTCAAGGCCTAGCAAACCAAAGTGATGAATGGGTCATGGTGAGTACAACATTCTGTGAGCCAATAGAGGGTTAGGTCCATCCCGGGACCTGAGATTGAGCCCTGCCCAGGCTGGCTTTGAACCATGATCCTCAGATCTCAGCCTCCGGAGTAGATAGGATTCCAGGCATGAGCCACTGGTGCCCAGCACTAATATGATTTCTATGTACTCCTTTTTATGCCACTGACACAAGTCTGTTTCTTGTACTCATCACTGGTCACCTAGTCTTAAACAACTTTTTACAAAGTATATTTTTTCCACATAGTGTTTTCATATTGGTCCTCTCCATCAACAAATTACTGTTCCTTGTTAAGTGTGCAGAGGGAAGAGCTCAGATACAAATTCTAGTATCATTATTTACTCACTAAATTGACTGTTGGCCTTACATTTCTCATCTATAAATGGATGTAATCTACCAGAAATATTGAAGAATACTTTGCTTACTCCTAGAGGAAGAAAAAAGAAAAGTGAAGAGTCCTTACATTTTCCACCTTAGCTTACAAATAAGGAAAGAGTCAAATTCAGTTTGTTGGTATGAAGTCACAAATTGCTTCATGCAGAAATAAAAATAAATTTTACCTCCTCGCACTAAGGGCTGTGTCCTTTTAAGGCAACCACAGATATATAATTGATATTATGTAAAGTAGGTCATGTGTCTACATTTGTATTGAAGAACATACTCAACATATCTCTGAAAAACATTGGTTATTGAATAGTATGTATATGAGAAGTTACTTGAACTAATCACACTAGGTTGAAAACTAATCTTAGTCCATCAGAATTTTCTTATTGCTTTATGTGCTGCCAAGTGTGCTTCATAAATTTATACATAGATTTTCTTCAGTGAACTGGATAGAAACTAAAACTGACCAAGGATTTCTGCCTAATGAGTGAAGCATGCTTGAGGCATGTGTTGTTACCTTCTAGGGATATATAACTAAGCCACTGGCTATGTGGGTGGTGAAAGGCTTTCTCCTAAGTTCCCAAGGCTAGAACAAACAAGATCATTTGATAACAAAGCAGTCAGCTTATTATATTTTATCTATGTGGGATAATAAACGTGAAAATAAACAATTTTATTTATAAGAAAACAATAACACCAAGAAAAGTGAATATACATTAGAGAGACTACAAGAATAACATTAGGGATTTACTGTCTCACATGATTATGTGATTGTTATTTCTTGATATTGAAACTCTCCTCTTGTTATTCTTTTTTTTAATTTTATTTTGTTTTATTTGTGAACATACTGTACAGAGGAGTTACAATTACGTGGGCAGGATAATGCATACATTTCTTACCAAGCATTGCAGCCTCCTCCTTTGTTTACTGTTCACATCCCTTCCCAGCCTCCCCCCTCCCCCCAATCCCAATCCTTCTCTTCCCCCCCCCCTGCACCGACATTGTAAAGGTAGTTTTGGACATGAAAACTTGTACTTCTCATTGTTGCAACAGGTCCACCTCTATCCTTAAACAACTGGTTTTCCCCATCTCCTCCACAAGTTATACTGACATCAAATATAGTGAAAGCAGTGGTTATAATGTGGGGGAGGGATATACAAAGCAACAAAGAGATAATCTTATAAATGCATTAGAAACTCATGCATGAAAGAAAAAAAACATTAAAATACACATCTAAGGGTTCATTTTCCTGACATCACATTATCTGACCTTTTCCGCTTGACTCATACCTATACTAGATATTGCAAATAAGGGAAACCATGGGACCTATGCTTCTTTGGGCCTGGCTTACTTCACTTAATATAATTTTTTCCAAACCTTTCCATTTCCTAACAAATGGGGAAATGTCATTCTTTCTGATGGAGGCATAGAATTCCATTGTGTATATATACCACATTTTCTTGATCCATTCATCTACTGAGGGGCATCTGGGTTGGTTCCATATCTTAGCTATGGTAAATAATGCTGCAAAAAACATAGTTGTGCTGGTAGCTTTAGTGTGGTCTTGTTTGTAAACATTTGGGTAAATGCCCAAATGTGGGATTGCTGGGTCATAGGGGAGTTCTATGTGAAGTCTTTTGACAACCTCCCTACTGCTTCCTTATTGTATGTAATCCAACACTGTTTATTATTATGTATTCAATGTGGGAAATCTAAATTCAAAGATGTCTAAAATTTATTCCTTTTCAATTATAACATTGCCATTATCAAAGTCATTCTTATTATCATCTTCAACAAAATTATTATTAGGATCTTAAGTGCTAATTATTGAAAATCTGGTATGTGCCTATGATTTTGTATTATTTGTATTTTATTAATAATTTTATTATTACCACTGTGCATGCATCCGTGTTAAATTTTTGAATAAATAAGAAACAAAAAAACTAAATCATAACAGGTAGCTTGATTATGTGATTATAACAAATTATTGAACAGATTTTAGAAGCATTGCACATTTCTAACCAGTGTGAATTAACTTCCCCTCTTCCTGCCATTACAAACAAATATTTAAGGGTTTGAACAGAATTTTTCAATTAATATACTATAAATATTACTACTATATCATGTGTATATCTAAAATTACCTTAAAAATAATATGTTCGACTTTCTATTGAAACTTTAGTCATTTTACTCTAGGAAACTTTTGGAAAAATAGACTATATCTTTGAAATGAAAAGGGTAAAAAAATAGTAGCATAAAAATTTTAGAGGAAGTATATATATTCAGAAACATCTATATGTGTGTGTGTATAAATGTTATGTGTAGAAAGTCATACATTTTTAGAGGGAATTTGTCGTCATATATATATAAATTTATCTATAGAATTATGTGCATTATAGTGAAACAAACATCTTAAAACATAATTAAAATTAAAAAATCATCAAACCAAGTGCCAGTAACTCACGCCTGTAAATCTAGCTCCTCTGGGGGCTGAAATCTAACAATTGTTTTCACATCCAGCCCAAACAGAAAACTACAGTTGAGTTTCTTATTCTCCAATTAACCATTCAAAAACAGAAATTAGCCCTGTGATTCAGGTTGTGCAGTGCTGGCCTTGAGCACAAAAATGCTTAGGGACAATGCCCAGGACTTGCAAACAACAACAACAACAACATGTCTCACATTAATTTCACAAAAGCATTTTTTAACTGCTGTGCACATTTCTTAGAATCATGAATGTATGACCCTGGAAATGTTTAGGTAAAATTATAGAATATTTATGTCTATGTTAAAGACATGACTATTTAGATTGTTTAAGATATTTAGGTAATGATTAGAAATTAAGCATAATGATAGGTAGGTAATAATTGGGACTGCTCTTTTATTCTGTTTTATGATAGTGATAAAATGATACTTGTAATGATTATATAAAATTACTCTTGCTTGGTATTTGAATTATAATAAGTGAAGATTTTTATTGTGAAAATACTCTACAAAGGGGTTATGATTACATGAGCAAGGTAGTGAATATATTTCTTTTCAAGCATTATTGCCTCCTCCTTTGTTTCCTCTTCACATCCCTTTCACCTCCCCCCCACACTCATCCCCACTCCCTCCCTCCCACATTCCCTGGCCAAAGTTGTAATGTTCGTTTTTCTACATAACAAAAAACAACTCCAGTTTTCACTGTATTATAGTTGGTATAATTTGAATAGGGTTAGAGAAAAAACAAATTGTTTAAATAGGAATACAGGTGGAACTATTGCGACAATGAAATATACAAGTCGTTATGTTGAAAATTGAACTTTACAATTTTGGTGGGGGGGAGTGGATTGGGTAAGGTGAGTCTGGGAAGTGATGGGATGCAGAAACAAAGGAGGAGGCAACAATGCTTGATAAGAAATGTACTCATTATCTTGTCCATGTAATTGTAAACCACCTGTACTGCATTTCCACAATAAAAAAATACCTCTCAGTACTATCTCTCAACATTACCGGATTTAACTATCCAATTAAGAGACGTAGATTGTCTAGTTGGATTAAAAAACAAAATCCTTCCATCTGCTGCCTTCAGGAGTCACACCTTGCCAATAAAAACAAACACATTTTGAAAGTGCAAGACGAACAAAATCTACCAAGCAAATGACCCCCATAAACAGGTGGGAGTTGCAATCCTAATATCAGATAAAATAGGCTTCAAATTAAAATTAGTGAGAAGAGAAAAAGAAGGTCACTACATACTAATTAATGGATTGCTCCTTCAGGAAAATATTACAATTCTAAATATCTATTTGCCAATCAATGGAGCACGCAAATGTATCCAAGAAACACTACTTTCCTTCAAAGCTCACGTAGATCCACAGACATTAATTGTTGGTGACTTTAACACACCACTATCCACACTAGATAGATCTACTCGGCAAAAACAATAAACTTCAGGCCTAAACAGCTCCAAGGATCAACTAGATTTAACAGACATCAAACGAATATTTCACAAAGCAATATCAGAATACAACTTTGTCTCAGCAGCATATGCCACATTTTCAAAAACTGACCACATTTTGGGTCACAAAACAAAAGCATAAATTCAGAAACATTGAAGTTATACCTTGCATTCTTTCAGACCACAGGAAATAAAATTACAATTCAACGCCAAAAGCCACCAAAGAAAGTCCTGTAACACATGGATGCTGAACAACATAGTGTTGAATCACGAGTAAGTCATGTAAGAGATTAGAAAGGAAATTCAAATGTTCATGATATTCAACAAAAACCAGCACACAAATTACCAGCTCCTCTGGTACACAGAAAAGTCAGTACTCAGGGGCAAGTTGGAGATATATGAAACCAACAATTTAATGAGCCATCTGAACCTCCTTGAAAAAGAGCAGCAAGATAAACACCAATCCAGTAGATGGAAAGAAATAATTAAAATTAAATCAGAATTAAATGAATTAGATTCCAAAAAAATAGAAAGAATCAACAAAACAAAGAGTTGGTTCTTCTGAAACATTAACAAAATTGTAAGACCCTTAACAAATCTTATCAGAAAAAGAAGAAAAATCACCCAAATAAATAAACTCAGAGATGAGAATGGAAACATCACTAGAGAAACAACCAAGATTCAGAACATTATAAGGTTATACTTCTCAAAACTATGCTAATAAGTTTGAGAACTTGGCAAAAATGGACCTTTTCATAGCAAATATCGACATGCTGTTGAAACTAAACCGAGATGATTTAAACCATTTTAACAGGCCAATATCAAGCATTAAGATAGAAACAGCAATAAGAGAATCCCTATCTAAAAAAAATCCCAAGACCAGACAGATTTACATCAGAATTCTACAAGGCCTTCAACGCAGAGCTCACACCAATACTACTCCAACTCTTCAATGAAATTGAAAGAGAAAGTTCACTACAGAACTTATTCAATGAGGATATTAAAACCCTCATCCCAAAACCAGGCAGGGACTCATCAAAAAAGAGAAGTTTAAACACATTTCTTTGAAGAACATTGATGCAAAACTTCTCCACAAAATTTTGGTCAGTTGACTTCAACAATTCATCCAAAAAATAATACACCACAATCAAACAGGATTCCTTTCAGGGATGCAAAGTTGGGTCATTATATGCAAATCAATTAATATAATACATCGCAACAACAAGAGCAAGGATAAGAACCACATGGTTATCACAAATGTTTGAGAAAAAGCATTTGACAACATCCAACAATCCCTTTATGATGAAGGCTCTGGAAAAATTAGGAATCCAGGAAACATTCATAATAGAATAAAGGCTGTATATGACAAACCTACAACCAGCATTATACTTAATGGTGAAAAACTAAAGCCATTTCCTCTTAAATCAAGAAGGGGACAAAGGATTGCTGGGTCATAGGGAAGCTCTATGTGGAGTCTTTTGAGGAACCTCCATACTACTTTCCAAAGTGGTTGAACAAATTTACACTCCCACCAACAATGCAGTCAGGTTCCCGTCTGTCCATATCCCCTCCAGAATCTGTTGTTATTAGAGTTCTTGATTTTAGCCATTCTAACTGGAGTGAGGTGGTATCTCAATGTTGTTTCAATTTTCATTTTTTTATGGCTAGGGAGGTTGAGCATTACTTAATATATCTATTGGCCATCCTTCTTTCCTCTTCAGAGAAGTTTCTCTTTAAGGTTTTAGCCCACTTATTTATTGGGCAGTTGTTTATTTGAAGATTTGTTGTTGGAGGATTTAATTTTTTGATTTCCAGGTATATTTTAGATATGAGACCCTTGCCCATTGTATGGCTAGTGAAGATCTTCTCCCAATCCGTGGGCTTTCTACTGATCTTGCTAACTATGACCTTTGCCATGCAGAAGCTCTGCAATTTCATGCAATCCCCTTTGTCCAACCTTTCTTTGATTTGTCGTGTTTCTGGGTCTCTATTAAGAATATTTCAGCCTATGCGGCATTTACCCAAATGTTCACAAACAAGACCACACTAAAACTACCAGCACGACTATGTTTATTGTAGCATTATTTACTATAGCTAAGATCTGGAACTAACCCAGATGCCCCTCAGTAGATGAATGGATCAAGAAAATGTGGTATATACACACAATGGAATTCTATGCCTCCATCATAAAGAATGACATTGCCCCATTTGTTAGGAAATGGAAAGCCTTGGAAAAAATTATGTTAAGTGAAGTAAGCCAGGCCCAAAGAAACATAGGTCCCATAGTTTCCCTTATTAGCAGTATCTAGTATATGTCTGAGTCAAACAGAAAAGGTCAGATAATTTAATGTTAGGGAAATGAACCCTAAGATATGTATTCAAATATTATTTTTTCCTTCATGCGATTGTTTCTAACACATTTGTAAAATTATTTCTTTGTTGCTTTGTATGTCCCTCCCCAACAGTATAACCCCTGCTTTCACTGTATTTGATGTCGGTATAATTTGTAGAGGGGAAGGGGAAAAACAATTCGTTTAAATTGGGATACAGGTGTACCCATTGCAACAATGAGACGTACAAGTCTTAATGTTGAAAATGAACTTTACAACTTTGGTGCGGGGGAGGGGGGAATTGGGTGGGGGCGGGGCGAGGATGCGTAGGGATGAGAAGTGGAAACAAATGAGGAGATTACAATGCTTGATAAGAAATGTATTCCTTATCTTACCCATGTAATTGTAACCCCTCTGTAAAGTATTTTCACAATAAAAAAAAAAAGAAGGGGACAAGGATGTCCACTCTCTCCAGTTTTTTTCAATTTAGTATTAGAATGCCAAACTACAACAATAAGACAAGGTGCAAACATAAAATGTATCCAAATAGGGAAAGATTAATTAAAACTTGCCCTCTTTTTGATGACATGATCTTGTATTTAAAGAATCCCATGGAATCCACTCCCAAATTACTCATAATGATTCAAAACTTTGACAAAGTTGCCAGGTATAAAATTAATCCTCAAAGACAATGGCTTTTCTCTAATCCAACAATGAGAAAAGTGTGGCTAAAACCAGGATAACAATTCCATCTATAATAGCCCCCTCCCCCAAATAAAACACCTAGGAATTAACCAAAAAGGACCTTTATGATGGAAACTTTTTTTTTTATGTCAGTCATGGGTCTTGAACTCTCTGCCTGGGTGCTGTCCCACAGGTCTTCAGCTCAAGGATAGCTCTCTATCACTTGAGGCACAGCAACACTTCCGGTTTTCTACTGGTTTATTGGAGATTAGAGTCACATGGACTTAACTTCACTGGCTAGCTTTGAACCATGATTGTGAGATCTCACACTCCTGAGTAGCTAGGATTACAGGCGTGAGCCACCAGTGCCCAGCTGATGAAAACTTTAAAAACCTGAAAAAGAAAACAAAACAGTACTTAGAAAGTGGAAAAAGCTCCCATGCTCCTGGATTGGAAGGATCCACATAATGAAAATGGCAATACTTGCCAAGGCTACTTACAAATTCAATGTGATACCTATAAATATTCCAACCTCATCTTTCAAGGAAGTAGAAGAGGCAATCCAAAAATTCATACAGAACAATAAAAGACCCTGAATAGCAAAAATGATCAAAACAGAATGAAAAGTGCTGGAGGTATATCCATACCAAATTTCAAACTCTACTACAACACCATTGTAATCAAAACAGCTTGATACTGAAGACAAGAACAGACTTCAGGACCAATGGAATATAATTAAAAATCAAAAATTAACCTACAGACCTATAGCCATCTATTCTTCGATAATGGAGCTAAAAATTAGAATGGAAGAAAGACAGCTTCTTCAGTAAATGGTGCTGGCAAAATTGGTTAATCACTTGTAGAAAACTAAAGCTACATCCTTATATATCACCCTGCACAACAACCAACTCCAAATGCATCAAAGACCTGGAGTCAAAGCAGACACTCTGAAAATATTACAGGATGGAATTGGAGAAACTCTAAGTCTCTTTGGCACAGGCCGAAATTTTCTTAAAAGAGACCCAAAAACACAATAAATCAAAGAAAGGTTGGACAAATGGGATTGCATGAAATTGCAGAGTTTCTGCATGGCAAAGGATGAAGCTAGCAAGGTCAATAGAATGCCCAAGGATTGGGAGAAGATCTTCACTAGCCATACAACGGACAAGGGTCTCATATCTAAAATATACCCAGAAATAAAAAAATTAAATCCCTTAACAACAAATCTTCACACACACAACTGCTCAATAAATAAGTGGGCTAAAACCTTAAAGAGAAACTTCTCTGAAGAGGAAAGAAGGATGGCCAGTAGACACATAAAGGAATGCTCAACCTCACTACCTATAAAATATATGCAAATCAAAACAACATTCAGATTCCACCTCACACCTGTTATTATGGGTATAATCAAGAACTCTAACAACAGATTCTGGATGGTATGTGGATAGAAGGGAACCCTACTTCATTGTTGGTGGGTGTGTAAACTTGTTCAACCACTTTGGAAAGTAGTATGGAGATTCCTCAAAAGACTCCACATAGAGCTGCCCTATTTCCCAGCAATCCCACTTTTGAGCATTTACCCAAATGATACAAACACGATTATTTTAAAGCTACCAGCACTACTGTGTTTCTTGCAGGATTATTTACGATAGGTAAGATATGGAACCAACCCAGATGCCCCTCAGTAGATGAATGGATTAAGAAACTGGTATATATACATAATGGAATTCTATGCCTCTATCAGAAAGAATGACATTGCGCCATTTCTTATGAAATAGAAAGACTTGGAAAAAATTAATTAAGTGAAGTAGGCCAGGCCCAATGAAACATAGGTCCTATGGTTTCCCTTATTTGCAGTAATGTATATTTGTGAGGCAAGCAGAAAAGGTCAGATAAGTTGATGTTAGGTGAAATGAACCCCAATATAAGTATTCAAATGTTTTTTTTTTCTTTCTTGTGATTTTTTCTAACATTTATAAGATGATTTCTTGGTTGCTTTGTATGTCTCTCCCCCACAGTATAACCCCTGTTTTCACTGTATTTGATGTTGGTATAAATTGTGGAGGGGAAGGGAAAAAACAAATAGTTTAAATAGGGATACAGATGGACCCATTGCAACAATGAGCTATACAAGTCGTTATGTTGAAAAATGAACTTTACAACTTTGGCCTGGTGGAGAGTTAGGGGGAGACATGGTGGGGGCATGAGAATGGATGTGAAAGGGAAACAGAGGAAGAGGCAAGAATGCTTGATAAGAAATGTACTCATTACTTTGCTCATGTAATTGTAACCCCTCTGTACAGTATTTTCACAATTAATAAAAGAAATATACTATTCAGAAAAAAATATACGGAATTAGGGGCTGGGAAGGTGATTCAGTTGTAGACCACTTGCCTTGCATGCTTGAGACCCTGGGCTCAATTCCTCGGCACCACATAAGCAAAAAGAAAAAATCAGCAAATGGCGCTGTGGCTCAAGTGGTAGAGCACTAGTCTTCAGCTGAAGAGCTGAGGGACTGTGCCCAGGCCCAGAGTTCAAGCCCCATGACTGGACCCCAAAAAATATATATACAGAGAGAGAATTATAAGATATAAAAAAACTTAAGTCTTAGGATCATTGTATCATTAACATTGTAGCATTAACACATATGTGCCCTGTATCTGTTGGATATATTTTCACTTCTGTTATAGTGTCCTTTGAATTATGAAAGGTTATCATTTGATGTTATCCAGTTTATTCTTGCTTTTCTTTAGCCACTAATGAGCGTCCTCAGTATGTAGGATTACAGACATGACATATTGGTGCATGTTTGTCTTTCAATATTTTAAGGGTTTTCCTCTTTCCTTTGAATTCAAACATTGTCCTGTCAGTAATTCTGCAAATTTTCAGACTGCTGTTCTCAAACATGATAAGCCTCTGTTTGATGGGTAATTGTCCTGTTCATTGTGTTTGACATAGTTTTCATTGTTTCTATTGATTTGCCCTTCCTAATTGTTTCATATGATGATTAGAATATTTAATATATAGACTTCGGTTGTGCCTCTTTGGAGATTGTCAAAAGAATGTTTTAAAAGATTCTTGTAGAGACAGCATTGTGAACCTTATACATAAAAACAAAAAAACTTTTAGTTGGTCATTGTTCCTACGAAGAAATTTTAAAAATAGGATTTAAATTATATGGTAATATATTTTTAAATGCCATATGAATAAAAATATGATAATCAGCAAAATTTTCCCTAGGTGACTGTCCCATTTATTCCCCCACCCCACTTTTCCCTGTTCTGGAACCTAGAAAGGAAATTAAAAGTTTGTTTTGATAATTAAACATTGTGATATTCTCAAACTAGCTTTCTAGAAGCTCTAGAGGGTTGGGATGTAGAACTGTGTTAGAGACCAAGCCATTTATATGCAATGCCCTGTGCTGGATCTTCAGAACTGAGAAACAAGGAGGAGGAGGAGGAAGACGAACAAGAAGAAGAAGAAGAAGAAGAAGAAGAAGAAGAAGAAGAAGAAGAAGAAGAAGAAGAAGAAGAAGAAGAAGAAGAAGAAGAAGAAGGAGGAGGAGGAGGAGGAGGAGGAGGAGGAGGAGGAGGAGGAGGAGGAGGAGGAGGAGGAGGAGGAGGAGGAGGAGGAGGAGGAGGAGGAGGAGGAGGAGGAGAAGAAGAAGGAGGAGAAGAAGAAGAAGGAGGAGAAGAAGAAGAAGGAGGAGGAGGAAGAGGAGGAGGAGGAGGAGGAGTAGAAGAAGAAGAAGAAGAGGAGTAGTAGGAGGAGGAGGAGCAAGACGTACAGAATCAAATTTATCCACATTTTATTTAATGAATAATTATGGCAAAATAAGAGGTTCAAGTTTCATTTTGATCATTACAGTAGTTCCTGTTTAGCCTCTGGATATACATTTCAAGTGAATACCTGAAATCCATGAAGTACTTTATAGAATTAACCCTCAGTATCCAGAATTTCCACATCTAGGTATTCAATCAACCAGAAATTTAAAATATTCAGGGAAAAAATGTTCCCCAAACATTCAATATAGCAACTATTTACATACTGTTACATGTATGTTGGTAATACATATAACCTTGATGTGATTTATAGTGTAACTTATTTTGTATAATATACTATGCTATTTTCTATATGGGACTGGACCCTCTGCTGATTTTAGTATACTCAATCAGTTCTGGAAGCAACACTGTAAATACCGAGATGACCATTTTATGCTTTTACCCAAAGAAATATAGTTACAATAAAGCTTCAAGTATAAATTAGGTACAGTAAGACAAATATAACAGTAACTAATAAAAATAGAAAAATTGTAACAATATACTGTAAAAATAAAAAGTAATGTGAAATGGATGTGGAAGTGCATACCTGTAATTCCAGGAAACAGAAGCCTAGGCAGGAAAATAATCAAAGATATATACAGTGAAACTGTAGCTCCAAAAAGAACCCCCCCCCAAAAAAATAAAGATATTATGTGAATGTGGTCTCTTTCAAATTATGAGATGTTTTTCCATTAAGCTTTTCAGAGCACAGTTGAGCACAGGTAACTGGTTGGGTCTTTGTCCATCCAGCAAACAAGAAAGACAGAGGGGTCTGAGGAAAGGTAAGTGCGGTGCTCGCCCATTCTCCAGCCTCCCTCATCCCAGGAGACAATCAGACACAGTGGGGAGCCAAGTCAAGCAGGAAGAAAACTCATTTATTAACAGAGAGCAGCCCTTTTTAAAGCCAAAAGAAGCAGGTGGCATGGCATGGGAGGAAGAGCAACCAATCACTGTCAACGTCACACCTTATGATGCACCTAAGCATTCACGGGCTGGTTAAGCACTGAACATAAGGTAAATTGGGCTCTGCCCACTCCACTCCCTCTCAGCACCACCTTTGCTGCCCATGTGCTCTGCAGTAACTAACTACAGAAGGGGAAATTACAGTGAAGTGGACTACGGTATAATAGTTTTGTAAAGAGAAAAACGTATCTTATTTAAAGGTTATTTTCTGAGAAGAACAACCATGCACAAATCTTTTGCCTTTTTCTGAAACTTTAAGACATTTCTCCCCTCCCAACTAACCAGCTTCCCACCTGGGTGCTGGAAAGGCCAAGCACTCCCAAACTAGCTTAGCTGTGCCATCAAGTCTTTCCATAGCAGCAATGCTTGATAAGAAATGTACTCATTACCTTTCTCAGGTAATTGTAACCTCTCTGTATGGTATTTTCACAATTAAAAAGAAAAAGCATGAAAGATTAAAAATTAGAATTACATTTTACAATTGCTAACTGCTGATTTTGCTTTTGTAAACTTGCTCGTCCTAGCACTAACCCTCCTCCCTTCTGCACGGGAAATAAGGAATTGAGTAAAAAGTCTCGGAGCCCAGATGCCGGAGCCCAGATGCCGGCCCCTGGGACAAGGCTTGTGGTCATAGATAAAGAACACACAGGTATGTTTTCCTGGTTCCTGTTTGAAAATTCCCTAAGTGGCCAAATGGGACCCAAGATAGGGACCCAAGATAGGGACCCAAGATAAGGACCACCTGGCAAGTCCAGCAAACTAGGCCAAATGTTAATCAGTCTCAACCCTGTAATTCTGTAAACTCCCTGACCCTTATCTCCCAGAGTGACTATCTCCTTTGAGCATCCGCGCCAATTGTTTTATTACAAAGAGTGTTATAAACTTCCCCATGTAGTAAAAAAATGACTGGTAGAGTGTATAGTGACCCATAATTACCAGATGCCTTGTGTTATGTGTAAATCTTGGGGTTTCTGCCTTTTAAAAAAGCCTGTAACCACTGCTTGGGGCTCCCTGTCTGCTCGGGACAGAGAGTCCGTTTGGCAAACGTCAAATAAACTCCTCTTGCTTGTTGCATCTACTGGTTTAGAGTCTTGGTCTCTGGGGCGCCCTCCCATAGACGAAAGTGTCCCAGGAGTCTGGGGTCTTTCATTTGGTGCATTGGCCGGGAAGCTGGTGCCCCCAGACCCCGAATTCCAGGACCGGTAGGAGGTAAGATAGAGGTCTCGCGTTTCGCGTCTTCTGTGTTTGTTATCTCTGTTCTGCATTCTGTACTCTGTGATCCAAAGAAAAGTGCCTGTACAGGTCCTGTATTTTGCCTGTATTTGGGCCAGTGGGCGAGGCAGACGCAGACGTGCCCTGAGACCCCAGGCTCGGCTCAGGCAGACGTGCCCTGAGACTTGGGGGGGAAGAGGGAATGTGGAAACTCTCTCTTCCTGGCCCTGCCCGGGAGTCCTACTCCTGGGTGACCTGGAGGAAGGAGGGAACGTGGAATCTCTCTCCTTCCCGGGGAGTTTAGCCATGGTCGGCCACTCCCATCTGAAGTTGCTTTTTCTGTTTGCAGTCCTTCGACTGCTGTGCAGCGCCTGTCTGGTTTCCTCTGTTTCTGTTTAGTGTTAATTGTCTCTGTTGTCTGTCTTGCTGTCCTTAAAGGGAAGGGGCAGCAACTAACAACCCCCTTAACTCTGACTTTAGATCACTGGAAAAAAGTTACAGCTCGAGCCCAGATTGTCAGGTTTTAGGAACTTGCTTGTTTGTCAATTATGAAATTGCCACTGACCACCTGCGAGTTGCCCCAGTTAGATCTCAGCCTTGGGCCTTGGCTCAGGGGGTCTGAGCGTGGGGGACGGGCGCTAGGGATTTTTCTTTTCCCTTGCCCCAAGATGACTGGGAATTCTCTGCCTTGGAAGGCCCCTGGGTCAATGTCTGCAGGAATCTAAGAGAAAAATCCTCCAGAGGTGAGTAGGGGGGTTGAGTCCCCTAGTAAGTGAATGGTGGTGAGATGTCGCCCCATTCACTGAGACCTGATTTTGTCTTTGTGGCCTGTCGTTTGTCTTGTTAACTTTAGTGTGTGTGTTTGTTTTATGTTTTCTGGGGTAGGGAAGTTCTGGGTGAGTGTGGCAGGCTCACTCAGCAGACTCTGGATTCAGCTTGCTGAGTGGGAGCAGCACAGAATTCCGGTAGGGATAACCTGGGGCCCATTAGTCCCCAACTCAGCCTTTGGTTCTTGTCTAGTTCTGTTTTAAAATTGGTACCAGTTTTAAATGTGGATCCTTGGTTTTTGTGTTTATCTGTGTTTTTGTTATTTATTTATTTAAACATCTGTGGGGGAATAAAAGTTCCAGCTGGGCTCGGTCACAGACCTGCTATGCCCACCCTCCCTGTGAGTCATGGAAGGTTACTGGGCTAGTTTGGTTCCCTTCAAGCCTCAGGCTGCGTTTTCTCCTTGTGCAGGCTGCCAGCAGTGAGGGTGTAAAAGGCTGTGTGCCTTGTTTGGACTTTTTCAGCTAGTCCTGACAATGTAACAAATTGTGAAGTGCTCTTGTCTAAAATTGGATTAAAAAATTCTGGCCAGTTTGGTTTTAGGTGACCCCCTCTCCAGCCCTCCTCCAACAGAAGGGATTCAAAAGACTAATTAGTGAATTGCCTTGCTAGATAAGCAAGCTCTGGGAAAATAAAGCCCAACAAAGGTACCCAGTTAAAAAAATACTATCATAAATTTTTGTTTAAAATCTTTAGAAGGTGTACATACAACTGATTTTGATTTTTGCGCACTTTAAGATCTGTGTGAATGTTTTGTGTGTGTCTGTGAACGTGTTCAAAGATAAAATTGTCAGCATGCTGTAACAATTGGGTGAATTTTAATTTAAAAATTCAGAAGGTTATGAGGTTTGGACATTACCAAAAATTTTTTAAAAAAATCTTTGCATTGTTTTAAATGGCTTTTTAAAGATTCTTTAACTTGCAAATTAGAAAATCTGGTATTTAAAAAACTAATGTTTTAAAATGCATAAGACTGTTTATACTGTAATCAAGTTATCTGGCTTAACATAAATGCATTGGCTGTTTGGGATCTAGTTCCCTTGGCTAAAATTTGGGATAAATATTAAAAATTTAAATGTAAAGGTTAGTTTAACACTGTCAAAGATGGTACCTGTTCTGTCTGTCTAAAACTGATGATTTCATTCAAGAACCAAGAGAAGAGACAGGGGGGAAAACTAGAAGCCAACAGAAGACCTATCTTTAGGGGTGAGAGGTGAACAAGCACAAGTGCAGTTCAGCTGGTCATGCATGGTGGGACAGGTCCTGGGAGGAGTCCATGCATGGTGAAAGAGGGCAAGCTGGCAGTTCATCTAACCCTAAAGAGTCGGATTGGGTGTGTGCCCATTCCATAGAAGGGGCTGAGTGGCCCATCTTTGTTCTCTCTTTTCCCAGCAGATAGACACTGAAAACATGATGGTTAAAATGAGTGATGTGATGATCTGATTAGTATTGCTAAAACCTCCCCTTGGATGTGTTAACATTAAAATTAAAAAGGCCTTAAAAAGAGGGTTAAAAATTATTTGTATAATGTGACTTGTTTTTAATGTTTTACAATTAAGATATTTTTAAAAGTCATAAAGATGCTAAGTCTAGCTTTTTGGGTCAGTTATGATGATTGTTATTTGTGTGTCTGTTTTAAAACAAGAAGCCAAGAGGCAATGAGTGGCACTTGACCTCAAGATTTCAAGGGATCTTTTCAAAATGCAAATAAAAACTAAAGTATACAATATTAAAAAGAAGATTAATAGGAGACTAAAAAATAGGGAATGGATTTTTGGATATAAAGTTTAAAAGTAAAGTTGTTTTTAACATTGGCTTCAATGTGCATTGAGGAAAAAATTAGGATTACCAAAATAATTGCTATTCCAGTTTGGTCTTATAGGTTTTTTTTTTTTTTTTTTTTTTTTTTTAAGTTTCCAGCAAGCCCAGAGCAAAGCACAGAGGATTCTTACAAGTTGTCAGATGTAACTTTGACTCTTAATAAGTTTCAGGTAAGAGCATGCTTAAAAGCTACTTCTATGTTGACCACCTTGTTGCTTTTAATTGGAGTAAAATGGCCTTTTTAAAGACTCATTGATCTGCAAACTGATTCAAAGCCAACCCGGGCACAAAAAGGTTCCTGTGAGACTGTCACCTCTATTCAGCCAGCAGAGTACTAGCCTTGGACTGAAGAGTTAGGGGACAGTATTCAAGCCCCGAGTCTGGGACTCAAAGTGTCAGAGTGCTAGCCTTAAGCTGTAGAGCTGAGGGATAGTGCTCAGGCCCCAAGTTCAAGTCCAGTGACCAGCTAAAGGGAAATACCAATGAAGCATTTATCCCAAAGTAAAGAAGACACTCCTGGGACAAAAGCATTGGAGGAGCATCCAGAGGCAGTAAACCACTGCTTGTATGGCAGAAATGTCAGATCCTAGAGTCATTTCTGCGTGGCCCTTCAAAACAGGTCAGAGCCGGGAGGTCATAGGAAGATAGTTTGGAAGCATGCCTAATGTTCATGACTACCTTGTAAGGGACAAGAACTTGCCAGTCCTCTGTGATAGTAAAAAGCTAATGTTATAAAATGTGGGGGATAGTTTAAATCTCAACCCCTTTATGTACCAAAAGCTCTAATTGGCAGTAATATTGAGCTGACACCAGCTACATGAAATTCATCTGCTGAGGAAAGTTTGTAATCCTGAGAGAGTGTGTTTCTATTGATATCTGTCTAAAGGCCTGCAAAGGTAAATTAGGCATTGTTTGGGATCATTAGAGATCACATTCCAAAGCAATCTAGAAAAATGCTTTTGTAAACCAGAGTGCTAAACAAGCTACACTGCTGTAGCTGGAGAAAAGGTCTGTGCAGTTGTCAAAAGTTAAATATTGTTCTTAATGACATCTAACCCTGATGGCCTCTTTGTAAAATAGGCTAAGGTTATAGGTTCCTGGCTAGGTAAGATCAACGCCCCTGAAGTCAGCTTGAAGAAGTTAGAAGATGGACCTTCACCCTTCTACCCCCATTTTAAGATCAAGGGTCCAGAGTCAGTTTTGGAAAAATAAAGCAAAATAGATAAAATAATTTTTAAAAAAAGGCATAAAAAATAGTGTTAACAGTTGTCGGTGTGCAAGGTGTGGAGACTGCTTTTGTCAGAGATGGTTACAAGACTAAGCCTTCTGAGCCTTTTGTGTCTAATTACAAAAATATCTGGTTAGTAAAAAAAGTTGTGATGGGTTATTGTTTAAAGATCTTAAAAACCAGCAGGATCAAAGCCTGCCAAGCCTATGCAATGTATCTTTAACCAGTCTGTGTAGGAATTTACAGCCCAGCATGAGGTGTGACAGTCCCTTGGAGCCACTGAGAGACCCTGCTGCTGCTGCTGCTGCTGCTGCTGCTGCATACCCTAATGGGTAAAGTTCAACGACGGCCTGACAGCCACCTGGAAAAACTCCTGCCTGATTCCATCACCTGAGTCTGCTTCCTGGTTGACTGCTGCTAAATCTAAGATCTTGTGGGACATTCTTTTGGGTAATATCCAGAAACCCTCTCTTCCCACAGTGGATATTGGGGACAAGTATATCACTGGCTTGCTTGCCTTAGGCACTTCAGTGCATAGTGACTGGAAATCCACTCTATGGTCGCAGCCTAGTTTGCCTCTGGTATGGTGATAACCTGAGTGTGTTATCAATGGAGGTAATACTCTTAGCCTTAAAATATAGCAAGCTTCTGCATCACAGTGGTGCCTTAAAGCTGTTCTAAGATAAAGGTTCCACAAGCCAAAGGAAAATTGGGCAGTTTTAAACTGCAGCCACAAAGATGCTCAAGAAATTGTAAAGAAAGAAGGTAGTAAAGAAAGCCTTGGAAAGGAAATTGGGGAAATTTGAAAAGTAAGGATTGTCTTCAAGACAAACCTCAGAAAGCTTAAGTATGTAGCAGATGGTATGAGTATGTCTTAAAATTGGAGCTTACAAGTACAGCTGGTATAAAATTAACTGTGATACACGGAGTCAGGACTGGTGGAAAAAAAATGTAAGGGGCCCTGGTACAGTTAATTTTGTTACAATCAGACATTGAATACTCAACAGACTGGTGTCTTTTGTATAAGAAAAAGATCAGCGCAGTCTGTCTATTAGTTCTGAGATCCAAATACCAAGCATTGAGAACGACTGACATCCCACAAGATAATATAGAGACACTCTGAATTTTAAGATTAAAATTAGCCCAAAGAAAAAGGAGGGAATGAAATATTAAAAATTAGAATTACATTTCACAATAGCTAACTGCTGATTTTGCTTTTGTAAACTTGCTCACCCTATCACTAACCCCCTCCCTTCTGCACGGGAAATAAGGAATTGAGTAAAAAGTCTCGGAGCCCAGATGCCGGAGCCCAGATGCCGGCCCCTGGGACAAGGCTTGTGGTCATAGATAAAGAACACACAGGTATGTTTTCCTGGTTCCTGTTTGAAAATTCCCTAAGTGGCCAAATGGGACCCAAGATAGGGACCCGAGATAGGGACCCAAGATAAGGACCACCTGGCAAGTCCAGCAAACTAGGCCAAATGTTAATCAATCTCAACCCTGTAATTCTGTAAACTCCCTGACCCTTATCTCCCAGAGTGACTATCTCCTTTGAGCATCCGCGCCAATTGTTTTATTACAAAGAGTGTTATAACCTTCCCCATGTAGTAAAAAAATGACTGGTAGAGTGTATAGTGACCCATAATTACCAGACGCCTTGTGTTATGTGTAAATCTTGGGGTTTCTGCCTTTAAAAAAAGCCTGTAACCACTGCTTGGGGCTCCCTGTCTGCTCGGGACAGAGAGTCCGTTTGCGCAAACGTCAAATAAACTCCTCTTGCTTGTTGCATCTACTGGTTTGGAGTCTTGGTCTCTGGGGCACCCTCCCATAGACGAAAGTGTCCCAGGAGTCTGGGGTCTTTCAAGCAGAAGTACAAACATGATTTATTCCTGAACAATCAAGCTTCTTGTAGCCTGTTTCTCTCTTCCTATTTTGCTCCCAGATGCCCTGGAGACCCTGGTTTGAAGACATATTCTGTATTGTCAGGTGTGTGAGATAAATGACTTCCTTAGAAGAAAATGTGAATTTGAAGATTGAAATTGAGAAGGGAAATCAAACTCTTCCATCTTTTTTACTAAGGACCAGAAAACAATGATAATGTCCTTACATGCTGAGATTAAGCAACTTTTGCCACCTGTGGTAATGAATTTAATTTTGATGCTGTTGTGAAATGTATCTGACATGTGTCCTGAACCCTAATTTCTTATTTTCTGAGAGCACCACCTATTCAGAAATTCTGATTTGTGCTGTGAATATTTACTTCCTGTAAAATGTAGTTGATTGGATATTTTGATTTTGTGAAAGCTTGGTTAGTTTGATATTGTTCTCTCATTTAAATTATTAGCAAGTAAAAATGAATTGAACCTGATTAAATGAAGTTCTTTCTGCCCATTTACTCTGGTACAGATTTCTCTGATTTAGGAAATCTACATTTTAAGTCATTCTGGATGCCTCACCAGGTCTGTGTATGTGGATGAGTCAATAAGAATTGCAGACTTTGCCACATTGATTTTGGAGCAAAAAATATCAGCTGGTAACTAAGCAATGATTCAGAAGACAGATGAGGCTGAAGCCATGAGCCCTCCTGCCTGTGTTCAGCTCCAAATCTCTTCTAAAACACCCCTCACTTTCCATGCAGTGGTTACTTTTTCTATCCAAAAAGGTTTCTGGAGCTTCATCTTATGCTGGCCTCCTAGTATGCCAACATGAGGTGAGTCAAAGCAAGCAAGGCAGATGTGGCAGAGGCATTTTTTGGGTCAGATTTGGGGCCTGAAATCTGGGACTGGGCATTGTCCCTCAGCTCTTCAGCTCAAGTCTAAAACCGCTGATCTAAACAGCTGCATATATCAAGTAGATTTAACAGACATCTATTGAATATTTCACCCAGCAGCATCAGAATACACGTTTTTCTCTGCAGAACATAGAACATTTTCCGAAATAGACCACATTTTAGGTCACAAAGGAATCTTGTCCAAATTCAGAAACATTGAAGTTATACCTTGCATTCGCTCACACCACAGGGAATAAAATTAGAACTAAACACCAAAAAACACCAAAGAAAGTCCTGTAACACATGGAGGCTGAACAACACACTGTTGAATCACCAGTGGGTCAGGGAAGAGATTAGAAAGGAAATTCAAATGTTCATGATATTCAACAAAAATGAGCACACAAATTACCAGCTCTTCTGGGACAGAGCGAAGGCAGTACTCAGAGGCAACTTTATAGCTTTGAGTTCTTTCATCAACTAATTGGAGAGATCTAAAACCAACAATTTAATGAGACATCTGAACCTCCTTGAAAAAGACCAGCAAGATAAACACCAATCCAGTAGATGGAAAGAAATAATTAAAATTAAATCAGAATTAAACTAATTAGGATCGAAGAAATCCATAGAAAGAATCAACAAAACAAAGAGGTGTTTCTTCGACAAAATTAACAAAATTGACAGACCCTTAGCAAATCTTATCAGGAAAAGAAGAAAACTCACCCAAATAAACTCGGAGATCAGAATGGAAATATCACCAGAGAAACAACCAAGATTCAGAACATTAAAAGGGAATACTTATGAAAACTATGCTAATAAGTTTGAGAACTTGGCAGAAATGGACCTTTTCATGGCAAATATTGACATGCCGAAACTAAAACAAGATGAGTTAAAACATTTTAACATGCCCATATCAAACATTGAGATAGAAACAGCAATAAGAGAAGTCACATTTAAAAAAGCCCAGGACCAGAAAGATTTGCAGCAGAATTCCACAATGCCTTTAAAGCAGAGCTCACAACAATAGCCCTTCAATGAAATTGAAAGAGAAAGTGCACTACCGAACTCATTCTATGAAGACATCATAACCCTTATCCAAAAACCAGTCAGGGACTCATGAAAAAAAGAGAATTATAGGCCCATTTCTTTGATGAACATTGATGCAAAATTTCTGACAAAATTTTGGCCACTCAACTTCAACAATTCATGCAAAAAATCAAACACCACGATCAAACAGGACTCATTTCAGGGATGCAAACCTGGGTCAATATACGCAAATCAATTAATAAAATTCATCAAATAAATGAGACCAAGGATAAGAACCACATGGTTATCTCAATAGATGCAGAAAAGGCATTTGGCAAGATTCAACACCCATTGATAATGAAGACTCTGGAAAAACTAGTAATCCAGGGAACATTCTTCAATACAATAAAGGTTGTATAGGACAAACCTACAGCCAGCATTATACTTAATGGTGAAAAACTAAAGCCATTTCCTCGTAAATCAGGAACAAGACAACGATGTCCATTCTCGCCACTCCTCTTTAATCTAGTATGAGAATGCCTAGATACAGCAAAAACAAGATTCAAACATAAAATGGAAAGATGATGTAAAATTCTCCCTCTTTGCAGATGGAATGATTTTGTATTTAAAGAATGCCACTGACTCCACTCCCAAATTATTCAAGCTCATTCAAAACTTGGGCAAAGTAACAGGTATAAATTTAACCCTCAAAAATCAATGGCTTTTCTGTATGTCAAGAATGAAAAAAGTTTGGCTGGAATCAGGAAAGCAACTTTATTCATAATAGCTCCACAAAAATGAAGCACTTAGGAATTAACTTAACCAAAGAAGTGAAGGACCTCTATGATGAAAACTTTAAAAACCTGAAAAAGGAAATCAAAACAGAACACAAAAAGTGGCAAAAACTCCCAGGCTCCTGGATTGGAAGGATCAACATCATGAAAATGGCAATATTTCCCAAGGCTATCTACAAATTGAATGTATTACCTATCAATATCCCAAATTCATTCTTCAAGGAATAGAAGAGACAATCCAAAAATTCATATGGAACAATAAAAGACCCTGGATAGCATAAAAGATGATTAACAGAAAGAAAAGTGCTGGAGGAATATCAATACCAAATTTCAAACTCTCCTACAACACCATAGTAATCAAAACAACTTGGTAATGGCACAAGAACAGACCTCAGGACCAATGGAATAGAATTGACATCATCCTGATGTCAGAATTTAGAATTGACATCATCCTGATGTCAGAAGCCAGTTGTTTCACACGTTTTCCTCTCCTGTGAAAGTCCTGAGTCTCAACCAAGAAGAGGAATTCAAAGGCAACCCTATAACCATAGGAATAGGTTGTCATCCATGTCAGCAAAGTTATACCTGTCACCATATTTAGTAAAATACACAATACCTCCATGAAATAGAGACAAAATAAGGAGAAGAAATTCACCGAACACAAGATTCTCTACACACATGTGTATCAATATAGATCGTACGTTTAAATTATGAATTCAAGACTATAGTGGACCACCTTGGCAATCAATGTCAGATCCTGGGAATAGCTTAGCTCATTAGTTGCTCACAGGTTAGTGTGTTCACCTTGGCTTATAGGCCAATTGGTCGTACTAGGACCTGAGTTAAGATCCCAGCACTACCAACAAACGGATGGTGGAGTAAGAAGCCAAGTGTGAAACTTGTTTTCCTTTTCTCTGAATATCCTGGGTGATTTTGAGAATCCTGGCATGATGGAGAACATTTCTACAAATCTAGATGCTCTGTGATAGGATGTCATCAGTGTAATAAATTAAAGGGGTTTCATCTTAGTACAATCAATGGTAAATAAATGAATGAAACAAAAAATACCAGAACAACCACACCAAACATGTATGGACTGAACATCTATAGGTAAGTATAAATCCTATCTTTACAATGTATATAAATAGTATGTTTCCAGGGCTGGGGCTTGAATTCAAGACTAGTGAACAGGCCTAACTTTCTTTCTTTCTTTTTTTTTTTTTTTGTTGGTCATGGGCCTTGAACTCTGGGCTTGGGCGCTGTCCCTCAGCTCTTCAGCTCAAGGCAAGCGCTCTACCACTTGAGCTACATCGCCACTTCTGGTTTTCTAGTGGTTTATTGGAGATAGGAGTCTCACGGTCTTTCCTGCCCTGGCTGGCTTTGAACCGCAATTCTCAGATCTCAGCCTCCTGAGTAGCTAGGATTACAGGCGTGAGCCACCGGCGCCCGGCTGTGAACAGGACCAACTTTCTTATGTTCAAACACGGTGATCTGCCCCTTCATCCACTTTGCTGCACATTTACCCAGATCCTGAGTTCAAATCCAAAGCCTGGAAGAATAAACAGTGTGAATTGCAAGCCAGGGAGAGTAATTTATTTTACTTTTCTCAATATGGCGCTTGAATTCAGGTTGTGGCAACTCTGCCTCAGCTTTGATCACCCTAGTCTGGGTTTCAGCCACTAGACCTACAGCTCCTCCTGGGATCCTAGACCCCCAGGTCTTGCATGGAAAGCAATGCACAGAAAAAATATGGCCATTTTATGGTTACTTCCTTTGCATTGTGACCCTCATGGGTCTGAATGACACTGTTGCAAAGGGTACTTCACCTTGCATTGCTGAAGGCTGCCAGAATATCAGGGAAGCCATAGGCCCACGTGGCAACATAGGCCCTGATTTCGAATCCCTGTCCTGACACCAACGAATGGCCAGAGATAAAGAAAATGGTTCCCATCCATAGGATTAAAGATGGAATATTGTCAATGTCACGGTTGAATGAACTGATCATGAATGATGCTCCTATAAAATTAGACAGCATCATTTCAGGAGGCTGATTCATTTTATTTAATATTTATGAAGCATTGAAAGAATATTATTACTTAAAGGAAAGCAATAATTTCAGAACACTGATTTCATTAATAGTTTAAGGATGAAAACAATTAATTAATTACATTACATTAATTACATTAATTACATGGAGGCATAATTAATACCCAGGGATTTGAAGGAATGTAGTCTATATAACTGAATATTGTATAGACATCTCTGACACTCTATAAAGATATATATTTATTAGCATACTGCCATCTGCATGTCAATCTTTTCTTATTTGGTCACCCCTCGGGCTTGATCTGAGGTCCTGGGAACAGCCTGTCAGCAAAATTTGTCCTAGGATGGCATGCTAACACTCACGCATTCATGAATTGGGCCTTGTAGGCTTGTAGGTCTTGAGTTCAGATGCCAGCACTACCAAAAATGAATTGTGGAGTAAGAAGATGATAGTGACACATGTTTTCCTTTTTATGAAAGTCCTGTATGTCAGGTATGAAGTGGAATACATATGCAGACCTATATCCTGTGTAATCAATGTAGTCAATGTTTTATATTCCATAATAGTCAATAAAATAAATGGTCAATACATGAAAAAATAAAAAAAAATAAAGTAATTACACTGATTGCAATATGGAGTCAACATATGTATATAAATATAAATCATGTATGTAAATTGTACATGAATAGGATGTTTTCTAGTGGTGTAGATCTATTTGATGCATAAGGAACAGAACTGAATTTCTTGACTTTAAGGCGGCCAGCTTCCCATTCTCACACAGTGCAATAGATTTACCAAGACATTGAGTTTCAATCCCAGTCCTGGCAGAAAAATGGTACCTTTGCAGTATGTGAGGCCCAATTCTTAGGCATTTCATTATGCCTCAATTTTATGAATGTGATTGTTTAACTGCTTAATAAAGAATTAACTAAAATTGATCAGTGTCCTATAATATAATTGTGTATAACTTTATCCTGGAATCATTCAAGAATTGCCCATTCAATCATGACATACATCACATTCCATTGGTACTCATATGGATAGGAATGAATTCCATAGGCTCTCCAGCCATTTGGAGGTGGCAGGACCAGGATTCGAACTGTGGGCTCCAGCTCCCTCCACTTCAACCTGGGGATAGGGTACTCACCGTTCTGTCCAAGAATATCAGCAAGACCAATGATTAGATAGGTACCAGTGGCTCTCAGCAGTCCTCCTTGATACTTACAAGGCTGTGATGGGAGGATCATGGTCAAAGTCAGCCTAATCAGGAAAGTTCCTGAGACCTTTTTCCAACTTCAGTGCCAACAAAGCCAGAAGCCCAAGGCTCCAGTGTGGAGGGCGAGCCTTGAGCAAAAGCAGTGTACAGACTGTGCCCAGATCCTTAGTTCAAGGTCCGGGTCTGGCAACAAACAGACATATACAACAATCTGTGCAGCCATCTGCCTAAAGCAGGTCACCCTCTTGTCTCCAACTGAATTGGACATTGGTCCCTGGGATAAGGGCTGGGGGAGCCGCTGTCTTCTTGACTCAGCCCATGATGCTTGCATCACAGAACTCTGGCCACACCCCCATTCTTTCATGGTTATTTCTGACCAATGGGATACAAGAATGGTGACCACGCCCACATTCCCTGCTGCCAAGTAGCACCCTGGATTCCCTCTGTTAGTTTACAACACTACCAGCAATTGAGGAATGTAGAGGTGGCTAAGTGGTGAGGAAGAGACTCAAGCAACTTTGGAGTATAGTAGGAAATTGAGATGCCTGCCCGCACCCCAGCTCCCTCCTCCCCTTCCCAAGTTGCAGGATTTTAAACCTCAGAAAATGGTGCACTGCCAACCAGGCCTAAAGCCCTGACCTGGTCCCTGGCCCTGGTTCTCTGCTCTTGGTCCATGTGTTTCGCTGCCATTGCTTCTTGCCCCACCTGGAGCAGCCTCCAGCAGCTTTTCCCAGCAACACAGGTGAGTGGCTTCCCCCAAATCACAACTAACTGTGATCAGACACCCCTCCTTGGGCACCATGACCCATGCTTGTTTCCTCACCCTGGCTCTGAGGAGCCATCTTTCTGTCTTGGGCATTTCTGAAACAGAGACTCAATATATGCTCTGATTGGACTGGATCGAAGTCTTCCTATCTGGGAAAGGTATGCTCCACCAGGCCTGGCCCTCTGTAGTTGGGATGGTAACCATGTAGCACCATGCTCAGTCATCGATTTAGATGGATTATCCCAAGCTTTTGGTCCACAGCAGCCAATTCTTGACCACAGGTGAAGCTCTGGGTAGGGCCACAACCATCAGAACTCATTCTCCTCACAGGACAGTTTGAGGAAACAAGGGATTTATACAGAGGGAATCTCTGGAGCATGGCTTGGCATGGAGGGAGTGGCATTCAGAGAAGGTTCTCTGCAATTCTGTGAGCAAATGACAGGAAGATACCCACAAAGGGCTCAGGTGGGGCCAGTTATTAATCATGCAACAGCTGGGGATTTTGAAACAAAACATGGGTCTCTTTCATCGTTACCCTATACCCATGAGGATGGGGATCCTTCACTGTGTTTAATTTTGCATCTGGGGAAACCGAGGCACAGAGAAGTCAGGTAACCTCCTTATGACTTCAACTTCACAGGAAGCTCGGCCTGACTTCACTACCATGCTCCCTAGGACAATGGGTGATATTCAATCCGCTTCTTGTGGTAGGGAGTCCAGTTCTTGTCAGTTGTGGGGCTTGAACACTAGGCATGGGCGCTGTTGCTGAGCTCCTCAGCAAAAGGCTAGTGCTCTACTACTTGAGCCCACAGCACCATTTATAGTTTTCTGGTGGTTCTTTGGAAATAAGAGTCTCAGAGACGTTCCTGTGGGGGCTGGCTATGAACCATGATCCTCATATGTCAGCCTCCAGTGTAGTTAGGATTAGAGTTGTGAGCCACCGGCACCCAACCTAATTTTAATTCTGACTTTTCCCTCTCTCTTTCATAAAAACTGTTTGAATGGGTGCTGGTGAAGGGGGCCCAGCATCCCCATGTGGCTGGAATCCAAGGTGACCCTCTCATTCTGGAGGTGGGCTGTGGGTCAGGAGCTGTCTAGCTCAGCCTGTTGAAACAGCACCCTGAGGTAAGCCACACTGTGCCCTGGCTAGATCATGAAATTCATTGTCCATCCAGCCTTACTGGACTTATTGTATTGTATTGCTTTCTACATCATTTTCTAGCACCTGGCCAAACTTATGATACTTAGTTATGGAATGAAAATGTAATGCCTTCTTAAGAAAGTCATTTAGGGCTCTGGGAATGTGGTTTCATGGTATGGTGATTGCCTAGTATTCATGAAACCCTGGGTTCAATTCCTCAGTAACAGAGAAAAAAGAAAAACACTAGAAAGAATACTGGGCCACAAGTGGTAGAGTGCTAGCCTTGAGGAAAAAAATGCTCAGGAATAATTCCCTACCCCTGAGTTTAAGCCCCTGGACTGGCAAAAAAATTAGTAAATGGAAAAGAAAGAACACATACTTGAAATATATAATTGCTCCTTCCATACTGACACCTGACAATAGCCCCTAATTCATGTACTTTACTTATGTTAGGATACTGTGTTGAAAAAAGTTTTGTTCATTAAGTCACAGCAATTAATGCCAGGAAAGTGCTTGGA
This sequence comes from Dipodomys merriami, assembly GCF_024711535.1. Classification (NCBI taxonomy): domain Eukaryota; kingdom Metazoa; phylum Chordata; class Mammalia; order Rodentia; family Heteromyidae; genus Dipodomys; species Dipodomys merriami. The sequence continues at coordinate 128,178 of NW_027202324.1, forward strand.
TGTCCGCTGAAGATTAATTCTGGAAAGTCAAGGATTCCAGGATTTTGTGTCATCACTGCTAATCACAAAGTGAAAAGTAGTCTGCGTGATTTTGAAATCTTTTTGGTCAGTTTTGCCATCAAAAAGGCAGAGGCTAATTAATAGTTATGACAGAAAATAAGGAGTAACTCCGGATGGAAGGAAAAAATGATAGTAAATAAGGTATACCAGAAACTGGTCTAGAGAACCATTTTTGGTTATTGAAGAACTATTTGTCAACTAGGCTTTTCCTCATTGCCTTTAGCATTCTAAATCTCTTAGGCTAGTTCTTAATCTCTGCGTGGTAAATGTATCTCCTTCTATGCTGTTCTTTCATATCTTATCTCCTTTGTTTTCTAAAAATCTCATTCTTTCTATATTTTTCTATGAACATTTCCTGATACTAAATACACCTATACAGATGTCACAGGATGCTAATGTAAGGGTCCCATAGCTCATGATTCATTAATGTAACAAACTGGAAAAGGAGGACATATTTACTGCTACCTCAATTTTTTTGAAAAGCTGCAATGTTATCATTTGGTTAAAATTTCAATTCTTTTTCTACACAGTGTGTCAGTGCACCTAAATGCAAATATGAAATGGGTGCTGTTGGTTTACACCTGTAATCCTAGCTACTCAGGAGGTTGAGACCAGAGGATTGTGGTTCAAAGCCAGCCTTGTCAGGAAAGTCCATGTGAACCTAATCTTCAATTAACCACCAGAAACCAGGAAGTGGTGCTGTAGCTAAAGTGGTAGTGAGGTCAACTTGAACTGAAGAGCGGAGGGTCAGTGCCCAGGATCAGAATTCAAGCCTCAGAACCAACAAAAAAAGGTGAAATATGACTTTAAGTTTCCCCAAAAGGAACGACAAGATCAATAATCTTCCCAAGCAAAAAAAATTAATTCCAAAATGATTCAATGCACCTACTTTTGGTGAGTTATGTTATGGAATCTGTGCTGGACATATTCTCTAAAAACAAATCGTTTAGGGATACAGGTGGACCCATTGCAACAATAAGATGTACAAGTCATTATGTCAAAAAATGAACTTTACAACTTTGGTGGGGGGAGGATGGGATGGGGGAAGAGGGAGAGTATGGGAAGGGATGGGAAGGGGAAAAAAAGAAGAGGCAACAATGCTTGATAAGAAATGTACACATTATCTTCCCCGTGTAATTGTAACTCCTCTGTATGGTATTCTCACAATACAAAAGAGAAAAAAATGTCAAATATTAGCTTTACAAAAAACATCTAATATTTCTTCTTTGAAGAGAGATGTCTATACAGTTGATGTCACTTGGCTTTCTTACTATCTTAGTTCGAATCCAACCATGGCAGTATAGTCTGTCAAACTCTTATCTGTAATTACACAGCAAAAAAAACACAAGTGTAATTTTAGTTCAAGCAGCAGAGCTTTGGGGGCAGGTTAGCAGGAAACAAAACTGTTCAGAGACAGGATCCAGCCTAGGAGTTCAAGCCCCATAACCAACACAAACTAAAAAAACAAGCAAACAAAAACCCCAGATATTTCATTGGGACCCTCCTTAAAGGAGTACTGGTCTGAGACGAGGCTTCTTTTGCTGATCATAATCACTGGATACTTTTTTGGAATCCTTATTCTCTGGAAAATTCAGGACCAAACTAAAGGAATTGATAACTGACTCCTGAAACAAGGGAATCATCTCAGGGGTGAAAATACCATCGATAAGACACTTTAAAGCCTCCATGTCTTTGTTTCTTACCAGTAGAATGGTTTTGGGGGGGTCCAGTCGTGGGCCTGAACTCTGGGCCTGAGCGCTGTCCATCGGCTCTTCAACTCAAGGCTAGCGCTCTACAACTTGAGCCACAGCACCACTTCTGGCTTATTTTTGCTTATGTGGTGCTAACGAATCGAACCTGGGCCTCATCCATGCAAGGCAAGTGCTCTACCACTGAGGCAACTTCCCAGTCCCTGCAATAGAACATGTTTTAAACAACGTTATTTCCTTTTGTTCTATGCTGGCTTTCAAATGGCACATTATTTCTTTTTGTAATACTCTCAACTAGGAGTTTACAGAAAAGTTATATATGAGTAAATACACACACAAAAAAGTCAGGGACAGAGTTTCCTTCAAGCCTTGGGATTTTTTGAACAGTAAAAAGGAAAGCACAATTTAACTTGAACTTTGTCAATCCTCTATGTTCCATTCCTTTCCTGGGACCAGTTTCCACATCCAGTAGCAGTTACTTCCAGGAACAATCTACGGTGCTGCCTGAGATATAATGAATGTTTTCTTGCTTCACCGAAAAAACACAAGGACATCCTGCTCTGAGGTTACACGTGTTTCAGAGACAACTTAGTAAAGAGAAAATATGAAATTTATATTGCTTTTAAATACATTTTCCATAAGTATATTGAGTTCAAACTTTGTAAGTTCTCTATGAATTAAGGCGAATTTTAAATGGGAAGAAGATTCTCAGATCATTTTTTTGTGAGTGTATGTGCTGCGCATTATTTGCCAACTGTTCATGAGTTAACAGTAAGGAAACAATAGCAATAATAAGAGAAAGAGAAGTTTTGTGTTTAAGTATAAGGGTTCATAGAAGACTCTACAAATAAGACAACATTGAAACAATAAAGCCAAGTCCAGTATGTAGATTTATGAGAGTGATATAGAGAAAGCATTACTCGTACGTGGAACAGGAAGTATGAGGCCACTCCCTTTCTAAATCATGCTTGCTAATCACGCAACTTTGTAGACAGTAGAATGGAAGCATAATTCTGTTTTCAATGCAAATCAGATATAAGAGCATGGACTTAATTGGAAAAAAAAGATCATCCTGAGAGAGCAGGGATTATACTAGCCATGAACTGGTGGATAAGATCACATTTATTTTCTTTCCTTTACTTATGTATTTTTTGTTAGTGATGGTCTTGGCACTTGAACACTGGGCCTGGGAGCTGTCCCTCTGCTATTCAGCTCAAGGCTAATGCTCTATACTTGAGCCACAGTGCCACTTTCAGTTTTCTTGTAGTTAATTGGAAAAAGAGTCTCCAGGATTTTCTTGCCCAGCCTAGCTTTGAGCCCTGTCCTAAGATCTCACCACCACCCAGCTAAGGATCACATTTCTAACAGTGTACACACAGCATATATAATGTGCATGTTCATCTATCTTTATATGAATTCTTACGTTGAAAATCTAGGCTACAGATTAGCCTTTACACTCACAAAAATGTTTGTAATTTAAAAGTTGATACTACTGGAGAAATAAAACCTAAGAATGTAAAGGAGTCTGGGAAGTTCCGTATGCATCCAGCCTGGGCAGAACAGTCTTTGAGAAACTATAATTAACCAGCCAAAAGCTGGATTGGAAGCATGGCTCAAGTATTGGAATACCAGCCATGAGCAAGGTTGCTGAATAAGATCTTGACGCTTTTGCATACATACATACAATCATACACATATATACAGAGACACATATATGCACTCACAAATACACATATGAAGCAACTCTCAGAATATGTGGAAAAGGTAGAAAACAATAGAAAATATGTCCTGAGTAAGATTGGAATCAAGTGATAATTTTTAATGTTAGAAAGTCCTCAAGTGAACCTTCTTCAGAAAAGTTTAAGAATATTACATAGATAGGGACCAGAGTCAAGTAATCATTATTAATGGGATCAGGTCCATGGAGGAATGAATCAGAGACTCCTGCAGGTACATCTGAAAATGTTCATATTCTGTGTCAAATGTTATAACATCTTTGAAAAGAGTATATGAACACTCTGAGCAGTATAGTGGATAATATTACTGGAGAAGTTCAGAATTGCTAGTCTGTATCTCGATTAAATAAACCAAGAAACTATGGAGGGGAAATGTGATACAAGGCTAGAATTCTAGCACTCAGACTAAGACAGGAGATTAGATAGTGGAATTACACAGTGATACCTTCCCTGGACCAGGTAGTATAATTTTGTCTTAATAAAACAAACCAAACAAGAAAGGAATACGCAGTTCGAAGTTTGGGCTAATATTGTCATTATATATTGAGAAGTCGTTTCCTATTGAAATGCAACTCATATATAATCCTCAGTTGTGTTTTAAATGTTCTCTTCATTACAGAACATTCTTAGATGCAAAATGGCTCATGATTCCCATCCAAAATTTGAAAAGTAAGTAATCATCATTCTGATAGATTCCAAGGATAGGATGAAGGATTACAAAAGCTTAAGCCTGGAGAAATAGCAAAGTTAATCTAATGTAGGACTATGTAGATCTTGCTAAATTAGAGTTTAAATTTAAAATAAACATTTTGGTTTTGTTTGTAATTTCATATTCTATAGGATACTACAAAATTCTTTTAAGTAGAGGGTTTAATTGATAAAGTTACAAATGTTTCTTGCAATCTATTTGCCTAGAATATTCTTTCATGAGAATTAGAACTCAGTTAATAGATAATACCAACACTTCATGTATAAAATGAAAATGTGAATAATGTAGACAGAGTTGGCAAAAAATGGATGATATTAATTTATAAATTTAGAAAAGGCGATTTTTTGAGGTTTTGGTATAACATGGTATGAAGAGAATAATTGTGTGTCATCTGTCTTCTACCTGTATGTAACACAGGTAGCAATTTCCTTAATAACGTCTTCTGTATACAGTGAGAAAACTGCTAGGTTTGGGATTTGTTTTTTTTGTTTGTTTATTTTATTAGTTTGACCTAGGGCTTGAACTCGGGGACTAGACACTGTCTCTGAGCCTCTTTGTGCGCAAGGCCCATGCCCTACCACTTCAATCTCAGCTCACTTGTGTCTGGCTTTTGCTGGAAAGTTTATTGGAGATAAGAATCTAGAGAACCTTCCTGCCTCGGTGGGCTTTTGTCAACGTCTAGTGCGTTGGAGTCCCTGGGTAAGGGTAACAAAATCACCAGGACACAGGGGATGCAGAGTGCAAACAGCAATTGCCACTGCATGCTGTGCTTTATTGTTAGTGGTATTTAATGACAAGCAAGCATGATCTTTGCCAAGATTTGGTCAGAAGACATTGACACAAAAATTTCAACAGATACATTTTTACTTGGCCTATGAGACAATGTCTTGATATATTATTATCTAAACTATTTTAGAGCATGTTCAAACCAATCAGGAAAATGCTTGACCAGCTGTTCAACTATGATTAAGCAATCAGAAGAGCTACTTCCTCAGCTCCCAGGAGTCTGTGACATGTGTTTTGAGATAGGGAGAGAGAACATTTTCCCTCTCTAGCCCGGCATGCCAAGAACTTTCCTAATACTCAAACACAGTCCTCAGCTAATCCTGAGGCCGGAGTCTGCACCATTCTGCCCCTTCAACATAGACCCTGAGTCTTCACAATTTCCTTCTTTTTTCTTTTGTTTTAAAAGTAAAGCTTTCCACAGAGTTATCATAGATGCTTGCATTGGTTTCATAAATATCAAATATAACAGTACAAGTGCAAACAAAATAATAACAACCATAATTTCCACACCACTAGCAGTATGTGAAATGCTTTGTAGTATTTCTTTTGGATCCAACCCTTCCAATTGTTTAATAAATGCATCAGCAATATTAGAAGCATCATCATTTGTAAATTGTTTACCAAAAATATCATGTACATCAAATTGTAACTGAGCAATCAATTGAGCAGCAGTAGAATTTCCATATAAATATTGCTGTATTACATTCTAATCATATATATATATATATATTATATTTTACATTAGTAATGCAAAAGGTAGTAAAATTGCAATCACATTTTAACAATAACTTTTTTTCACAACCAATAACTTGTTTCCTAACCATCCCACTGTCTGTTTAAGAAAATTAATCTGTGTTTGTAATAGAGTATCATTTTCTACCTGTGAGACCCACAATTCATGTGAATCCCGGTGACATTCTTCCACAAAGTGCTAATTTGTAAGGAAGTGTGTAGGGCAATTCCAGACACCGCAGCAACAGTGGTAATAGCAATTAAGTTTAAGATGACAGCTACCATGGCTCCAATCATGCACTATGTACATTGTAGTAGTTTGGTAAAAAATTCAATAACAACACTATCCAAAGGATTTTGGGACCATTCTCTTCCTAATTTAACAGTAGCCAAATATGAGTTCTTTGTTGTAATATCATGGTACTATACTGCCATTAAAATTAAGAGAGGAATTAATGCAAGAACACAGGCGACAATTAAAACAAGAAATAGTAGGAGAAAATGTATAATTTCCCACTAAAAATGCATAAGGCAGAGCTACACAAGCAGTTGCATCATAAGATTTGTACAAAGTAAAATTATAAGTGGATGCAGAGTTCACCGTCCCTGAAAACGATCCATTTGATAGCATCATGGGTTTCAGCGCCGCTGCGACCTTCCAAAGATGAGTCTGAACAGCATTGGGTGCAGCCATGAAAGCCCATAGATTATCTGCAAAGCCTCCATCTCCCTAGGCCATCAATTGAGCTCCAGTAAGCGATCCATTAATGGCTTCCGGCATCCTAGTAACATTTGATAAATCACATCTGGTAATATTCCATTCTGAACATGTGTTAATAAACTGTCCAAAAGGTCCTCAATTAATAAAATTATTGATCATTTTCCCAAATGTTCCTCTACACTCTTGCCACACAAAAGGCTGATATTTTAAATCAATATAAGTAAAATCAGGGCACATAGGTAAGGATAACTCGCCATCAGTGACACTTTCCCAGCTACTATTAATGGCCAAGTAGTTAATTGGTGCAGCTGTGTTTTAGAATTGGAAGTGCGTTTCCCAGGTAAAACCCAATGTTGCCAATTCATTACTAAACATGGAGGAGGCCCCAGAAAAACAGGCAAGGAATGAGTATAGTAAGTAAAATTTAAAAAGGTACCATCATCTTTATTGCAAAATGTGAAATTATTCCAAGGAGGAGATAAAACAGCAGGAACAGTATAGACTGTTATATACATGTCTCCCCAAACAACAGGTTCCAATAAAGGAGGGTTAGGAACAAAGTCCCAATAACTTACATTAGCATTAGCATGGACAGAGTTTACAATAAGCAGGGCACATGGCCAGGAACAAGTTCTCAGCCGTGACAGGTTTACCATTAAATTGTAACATCTTTTGTCCTTCTCCAGTCAACTTTTTAACCTGCCCCCAGGTGGGCAGTGGGGATTTCTTTTTCCTCAACTGGTGGCCGATTCCTTGCAATATATGGGGCTGTCTTCACTTGGCCACGTCTGTATCCATCAGGCAGGAAGCTAGTATTGTTTGCCATCCTGTGTAGACACAAAACCTTATCCTTGCCCCTTATGTAATAATGTTCCTAGTTGCCATTCTGCATCCAATGCAATCTTATTCCATACGGGAGCATTTAAATAAGGTTTTTGTGATATTTGCTCAAAATGGCGCTCAGCTCTAGTTAAAATATCTCCTTGTGGTTAGTTTAAAAAATTAAGAACATAAAGAGCTTGATGTAAAATTATTTTAGGATTTTGCATGTAATACCACAAAATATCCATACTTTCATCCAACCTTTTCCTCCTTTTTAATTTTTTTCATTTGTTGTTTTAGTGTGCCATGAACACATTCAATAATGGCTTGTCCTTGGGGGTTATATTCTATTCCTGTAATATGTACCACATCATAAAGTTCACAAAATCTTTTAAATCTGATACTTTTATTGGCTGGTCCACGTCAGTCTTCATTTTGGCAGGCACTCCCATAATGGCAAAATCTTCCAATAAGTGTTCTATTACATGGTTAACAGTTTCTCCCATAAGGGCAGAAGCCCAAACAAATTTGGAATACGTATCTATTGTAACATGTACAAAGGAAAAACAGCCAAAGGCTTATACATGGATTATATCCATTTGCCAGAGCTCTATAGGTTGTAATCTGGGAGGATTTACTCCAGCAGGTACAACTCTCAAAGCATTGGTCTGCAGATAGGACACCTTTTTATAATTTGTTTACCTTGAGAATAAGATATTTTATAAAGCATATGTAAATAGCTAGAATTTGTATGTAAATGAGAATGATCCTGTTTAGCAGAACAAAATTAATTTATCAACCTGATTATTGCCATATACAAGGTACCCAGGTAAGGAAGAGTGAGCTCTAATGTGAGCTACAAACACTTTGGCATTACGTTGTTGCAGTGATGCTTGTAATTGTTTAAATAATTGGTTTAGCTGGGGTTTAGATGAATGTGTAACTGCAGTGACTATATTACTCACAACTCCTACAGCTTAGGCAGAATCAGTAACAATATTAACATCTCCCACAAAATCTTGTAACACCTTAATATTAGCAAAAAGTTCATTTTGTTGAACTGATGCTTAAGTAGTTCTTTGTACCCAATATTTATTTGTTGTCCAATAGCACTTTTTGTTTTGGAGCCATCTGTAAAAACAGTAATAGCAGTTGAAATAGGGGCCTTGGTAATTATATTATTAATGATAAGTTGTTGTTTACCCAAGCAATCCCACAATCTACCTTTGGGAAAAATGATAGGAAAATTGCCCAGTAAAATTTACTAATGCTCTTTGTAGCATTTCAGACAGGTTTAACAAATATTTTACTTGGTCTTTTGGCAAAGGAAAGATGATTTCAAATAAATCATGCCCTGATAGGATAAATACCAGTTGCCTGGCCTGTTGAATAATAACTGCCAACTGTTGTTCATAAGGCATAATATTTTTTGTAAATCTATGCCGTGTATAAATCCATTCTAATGGTAGCTCATTTTGTCTAATTGTATCTAAAATATATAAATTTATGAGTTGAATAAGCGTTACTCGATGTAAAAACATTTTTTTATTCTCTGTTCTACAAATTGTATTTCTCTTTCAGCTTCCTTAGTTAAAGTTCTTTTGCTATGTCAATCAGGCTCCCTTTGTAACAATGAAACAAATTATGTAATAGATAAGTAGGAATTCCTAAGGCTGGTAGCATGCAAATAATATTTCCTAGTAACTTTTGAAAATCATTTAATATATGTAATTGATCACGTCGTAAAGATATTTTTTGAGTTGTCTCTGTTTGTCTACAAACAATATATCCTAAATATTTTACCACCGTATCTTTTTGTATTTTTTCAGGTGCTATTATTAATCAAAAATCTTTAAATATAAAGTGTAAACACTGTAACACCATTTCTAATTCTGTTATATTTGGTCCTCCAAACAAAATATCATCCATATAATGAAAAATATAAATGTGAGGCCATTTTTGTCTAACAGGTTTTAAGGCTTATCAATATATATCTGACACATAGTTGGAGAATTCATCATTCCTTGGGGCAACACCTCCCATTGGAAGCGCTGATGAGGGGTTTGATGATTTATTTGTGGTAAAGAAAAGGCAAATCTTTTACAATCTTTACATGTACAGGAATGGTTAAAAAAAAAGCAATCTTGTAAATCTATTACTATTATTGGCCAATTTTTAGGAAGCATGGCAGGCGACGGTATACCAGGTTGTAAAGCCCCCATAGGGTACATGGATGCCTTACCTCCTCATAAATCAGTCTGCAATCTTCATTTCCCTGACTTCTTTTTAATAACAAATATTGGAGAATTCCATGTTGACATAGAAGGCTCAATATGTCCTTTGGTTAACTGTACTGCAACTAATTGATGAGCTGTTTCTTATTTTTCTTTAGATATAGGACATTGTTCAATCCAAAGAAGTTCCTCAAATTTCCCTAATATCTTTATGGGCTCCATCTAAAAATGTTAAAATTGAATATAAGCTCCCCATTGTTCCAGTACATCTCTACCAATTATGTTAACTGGAACTTCCATAATATAAGTTTTAAGGACAGCTTTCTGTCCGTCTTCTGAGGTTATAGTAACATATGACACTGTTTGTCCTATAAAATTTACAGGAGTATTGCTAACTCCTTTAATATTACAGGGGATTATTTTATATAATAAATGATTAGGCCATTCATGAGTTTTAATAATTGTAATATCTGAGCCAGTATCTATTAGTCCTGTCAATATCTTTTCCTGAATATTAATCTTAATCTTAGGCTGCATTTTAGTAATATGAGTAGTCCAAAACACATTTTGTTGGTTAGTACTTTCAAATCCCCCAATGTGGAGTGTAAATGACTTTCCAATAGATATATATGATAATAACAAGATTTGAGCAATTCATTCTCCCTTTTTAAAGGAAATATGTGCAGCAGCTGACATTAAAAATTTTATTTCCCCAATATAGTCAGCATCAATAATTCCTAAATATACTAAAACTCCTTTTGCATTAAGACTGGATCTACAGGTCAATAGGCCAAATGTTCCTTCAGGTAAAGGCCCATAAATTCCAGTAGGATTTTTTTGTGGCTTATCACCACCTTTCAAAATAAAATCTCTTAAGGCTGGTATGTCCACTGCGGTGCTGTGGGCTGTGGCAGGAACAAGGGAAAAAATGGTTGGCTGCCCTCCATTATTAATCCTGGGCCCCCGGGCTGTCCCAATGGAGACTTTCCCTGCATAGGGTAAGCATCTTTTATAGGAATTCCTTTATTGTCTATTTTTGATCAAAACTCCCTTGCCCAGTGCTTCCATTTTTTACATTTAGGGCAAATTCCTGGTCCTCTCTTGTTAACGTCAGTAGCCTTTTTGACCCTATCCAAAACACTTTAGATTAGAGGGTTTTGTTTGCAAGCATGCCAGGTTAGTGGCCATAGATTTAGCAAATACCTGCATACACCTGGATTCAGATGTAACGTCTTTGCAGTCCCTTAAATATGTATTCAGATCCCCAGATTCTTTAATACGCAATAGGGTCCGTCTACAGTCCTCATTAGCATTCTCATAAGCCAACATGTGTAGCAGTTGTTGCCCTGCAGCCTCTACCACAACAGTACATTCCAAGGTCAATTTCAATCGTGATAAAAATTCAACATAGGGTTGATTAGGTTTTTTAATTTCTTTAGTCCAAAAGCCATAATGCTCTCCTACTGGTCAAATCCTTTCCCATGCCTCAATACCAATGTCTCTTAACTCCTCATGGATCTCTTCAGGAGAGTTCACTTACATATGAGCATCCGCATATTGTTCTGTTCCACTTAACATGGGAAAGGTTATGATCTGCAGGTGTGGATTACTGCTCTGTGCATTTTGTTTAGCCCTTTTTGTACATAACTCAGTAAACCACATTTGCCATTGTAGGTATTTCGGTTTCTTAAGCAAGGCTCTACAAAGCATCTTCCAATCCTAGGGAGCAAAATTATTGTAATGTCAGGCAAGCCCATTAAGCAATTCCTTAACATAATGAGACTGAGGACTGTTAGGTTTTTAAAAAGAGGAAGCTGAGTAAGAACAGCACCACGAACGTGGTATTCAGGTAAGGGGTAGTTTTATTCAGTAGACCTGCTGGGACCAGGCAAGGTTGGAACTCCACGAGGCTGGGAAAAGCCTAGGAAAGAGAGAGCTGGGAAAGAGAGAGGAAAGAGAGAGAAGAGAGAGCTAGAAAAGAGCAGCAAGAGAGCAGAGAGCTAGAAAAGAGCGCGAGAAAGCAGAGAGCTAGAAAAGAGCAGCAAGAGAACAGAGAGCTAGAAAACAACAGTGAGAGAGCAGAGAGAGAGAGCAGATTGCTAGAAAAGAACAGTGAGAGAGCTAGAAAAGAGCAGAGAGCAGAGAGAGCTAGAAAACAGCAGCAAGAGAGCACCTCTGGGTCTGGGCTAGGCATTATCTAGGGTATGGGCGGAGAAAGGTGTGGCCACATCAAATTCAGATGTGATCTCAACGGATGCAGATGTGACCTCTTCCAGGAGTCCCAGTTGCATAGGTAATGCAGGTACTGGGTGGAGACTTTGCTGCGAGGAGGGTGGAGTCTGCTCACCATCCTGTAGCGGACCTTATATTCCAGCCTTTTAATAGTCATAAAATAGGGCATGGATTCTCTCTGGCTACTTCCTGCTGACAAGGGGGCATCGACAATAGGGGTAAAAGGCTGGAATTTGGTCCCCTCCCAGAGAAGGCAGTGAGCAGCAGTGGTACCTTGGTGGCATGAGTCCTTAGATGAAGCCTGGAGAAGTCTGATGAGCATTGGGAGGCTGGAAAAAAATACTCCAGAGCAAATAAATGGCAAGAGGAAGGACTTGGGGCTGAAAATGTAGAAATGTCCTTAGATACTTCTGACATCTGGCGACTAGGTAGAGAAGTCAGGTGACAAAGGCAAGAATATAAATTCCTGTTTAGTTAATAGGTAGACAGGTATAGACATTTGATGGGCAGGCTTCTTACTTCCACTGACCTCCTGGCTCTGGTAAATTTTGAAAGGGCAGGCACAAAGTAGCTGATGTGACATCTCCTCTTACTCCTCTCCATGTTCCCTTGTTCCCCAGACTGGCTGAGTCTAGGTGCTCATTGCTGGGATGGCTTGCCCCAGTTGGTATTCAAGGAGGCTTGAACACAAGGCCTGGGCACGGTCCATGAACACTTCTGCTCAAGGCTAGTGCTCTACCACTTTGAGTTACCTTAGTACTTCCAGTGTTTGGCTGCTTAGAAATAAGAATCTTGAGCCATGATTCCAGCCGGGCTCTTTGTAGGTTAGTTGGGAGATGGAGTCTTAGGGATTTTTCAGCCTGGGCTGACTTTGAACTGCAATCTATGCCACAAAAACCCTTTATTATTTTCAATTAAAGCAACAAGGAGATCAAGTAGAATAAGTAGAACTGACCTGGTTCTTATCAATAATTGACAGACAAATATTCTGAAATGACAAAACTCAGTAGATGTGATGAGAATTTCAGCACAGATATGCCCAGTATTTTAGAACCATGTAGTCAGTAGAATTCACAACACAAAACAAAAAGGCTTATCAAGAATTGCCAACAAATATTCTGAAATGACAAACCTCATTAGATGTGATGACAATTTTAGCACAGATATGCCCAGTATTTTAGAACCATGTAGTCAGTAGAATAAACAACACAAAACAAAAAAGGCAAAACTCAAAACCTAAAATTTTAACAACAATGTTTAGACATCTTTGCTAACAAAGGCACATCACATGGTTGAGCCTCAGTTACCAGGGCCTGTGAAGAGCGCAACTTCTTAGCAAGGCACCTTAGAATAGATGGATGGAATAGTAAGTTTGGTGGAAGGTTAAGGGCCAGATAGGGCCAAACCCTAAAGTCACCATGTGGCCAAGATGGTGAACTCAAGATGGTGAATTTCTGAAAAAAAAAATGCAAAGACACCTTGAACAAATAGACCAAGACTACAATTGGCTAGCCTTTGAAAGAGAACCTAGAGGGGGTCGTTGGGACCCAGCCTGCGTCACACTCTTCAGGACACAAGCCAAAATGTAGAAAAAAGACAGAGAGAGATAGGGAAAGTTGGACATGAATGGCAGAGAGAGAACAGAGAGAGCCCAAAAGTAAACAGACTTCTGACCATTTACCATTGAAGTAGCAAAAACTGTCTACATCTGAGAATGGCATAAAAATGAGGCACTCTGGCTTTCCAGGGAGAGCAGGAGACATTTTAAAGGGGTTTCACGGCTCAAGCGTGATTCGCAGCATCCCATTAAAAGAGTAGGAGAGTCAGTCTGGTGAGTGAAGTAGAGCTGACGAGGCGGAAGCGGCGTCCCAACATTCCCCAGAGCCGTCTAGAGAGAGCAACAGAGAACCATAGAGTAGCTTCACTCACCAGAGTAGAGAAGTGGTGTGGACGTGGATTATGAAGGCCAGCAATGGTATCGATGAGCTCTGTCCGCAGCAGACAGTTGGGTTCACAAAAGGCCATCAGAATTGTGCGTATTCCTCAGAGCAAAAAGGGTAAAAACAAACAGAACAAGAAAAAAGACGAAAAAAAAAAAAACAGAGAAATCCCAGCAATCCTGAATTTAATCCCTTTATCCGAGTCACGGCACCATTTATGTTAGGTTTTTAAAAAAAGGTAGCTGAGTAAGAAGAGCACCACACACGTGGTATTCAGGTAAGGGGTAGGTTTATTCAGTAAACCTGCTGGGAACAGGCAAGTTTGGCACTCCACGTGGCTGGGGAAGGCCTAGGAAAGAGAGAGCTGGGAAAGAGAGAGGAAAGAAAGAGAGGAAAGAGAGAGAAGAGAGAGTTAGAAAAGAGCAGCGAGAGAGCAGAGAGCTATAAAAGAGCTGGGAGAGAGCAGAGAGCTAGAAAAGAGCAGCAAGAGAGCAGAGGGAGCTAGAAAAGAACAGTGAGAAAGCAGCGAAAGAGAGCAGAGTGTTTGAAATGAACAGTGAGAGAGCTAGAAAAGAGCAGAGAGCAGAGAGAGCGAGAAAAGAGCAGCAAGAGAGCACCTCTGGGCTTGGGTTAGGCCTTATCTAGGGTATGGGCAGAGAAAGGTGTGGCCACATCAAATTCAGATGTGATCTCAGGGGATGCAGATGTGACCTCTTCCAGGTGTCCCAGTTGCCTAGGTAACGCAGGTACTGGGTGGAGACTTTGCTGCGAGGAGTGTGGAGTCTGCTGGCCATCCTGGAGTGGACCTTACACGGACCATACAACATTACTGCCTTCTTAAGTTTACCAATATCATCTACAGCAGCACCTTAATATCTGGCTGGTTGAGATATACCATTCATAGGGGGTCGTTGAATTACAGGATAAGAAAAAATAGGCATTTCATCATCAAAGTCACTGTCTGAGCCCTGTGTTTTGTGAGGGAATGATGCTGTAAAAATTGCATTGGCCAGTGAACGAGCCGAAGGCTGCTTTACTTTCAGTTTCTCAGGTTCTCCTTTCACTCTGCTAATTTCCAACCCCATATGTTGTAATTTTGATAATATCAATTCCATTTGCTCAGACATTTTGTTTACACTTTCAGTTTGTTCCTTTTCAGCCTTTTTTACCTCTTGTTTTTTCTCTGTTAACTGCAATGCATCCTTATCTATTGAGTCCTTAACCTCAGAGTCCAATTGTAAATCTACTATAAAAGGGGTGGCCTCTTTCTTTAAGTCTGCTTTTAATTTTTCCTCATTCAAAGCTTTAAAAAGGGTATGTAAAATAGCCCAAATGGACCAAAATCTAATAGGAATCTTTTCCCCTTCTCGAACAGCTCTTTCTACGTTATTCTTTACTCATTTCCCATTATCGACATCTAATGTTCCTTCATCGGGGAACCAAGGATTCCATTCCCTAACTACATTAATACAGATTTCTATGTCAGAAGAAGAAATATTTAGACCATAAGCAGCAAGTAAATGTTTAAGCATAGTTAAGTATGGAGTAGATTTAACTTGTCCCATCATCCTGTAATTAAAAGTACTTACCTGAATATCCCTTCCTGAATTCAACCATGAAGGGTCCCTGTTTGGGTGCCAATTGTAACGTCTAGTGCCTTGGGGTCCCTGAGTAAGTGTAACGAAATCACCAGGGCACTGGGGATGCAGAGTGCAAACAGCAATTGCCACTGCATGCTGTGCTTTGTTGTTAGTGGGTATTTAAAGACAAGCAAGCATGATCTTTGCCAAGATTTGGTCAGAAGACATTGACACAAAAATTTTAACAGATACATTTTTACTTGACCTATGAGACAATGCCTTGGTATATTATTAATTTTGGGGGGGTCTGGTCATGGGGCCTTAACTCTGGGCCTGGGTGCTGTCTCTCAGCTCTTCAGCTCAAGGCTAGAGCTCTACCACTTGAGCAACATCACCACTTCTGGCTTTTTTCTTTTTGCTTATGTGGTGCTGAGGAATCGCACTCAGGGCCTCATGCATGCAAGGCAAGCACTCTACCACTTAGCCACCTTCTCAGCCCTGTCTTGGTATATTATTTATCAAAACTATTTTAGAATAAGCTCAAACCACTTTTCCAATCTCAGGAAAATGCTTGACCAGCTGTTCAACTATGCTTAAGCAAGCACAAGAGCTACTTCCTCAGCTCCCAGGAGTCCATGACATGTGTTTTGAGATAGGGAGAGAACATTTTTCCTCTCTAGCCCGGCAAACCAAGAGCTTTCCTAATACTTAAACACAGTCCTCAGATAATCCTGAGGCCGGAGCCTGCATCATTCTGCCCCTTCAACATAGACCCTGAGATTTCACAGTCTTGAACTGTAATCTTCCAAGCTTAGCATCCTGATTATCTTTGATAGTTAAAAAGTATAAATATAAGTAATATTTGCAAGAATTCCAGTGGAGGAAAAATGATGCAACCCAGTTAATAGTGGTGTTCTTTCCAGAACAAGGAGGGCATCACATTAGCAGAGATGCAGTGTATTTTCACAATGGAGATAAGCTATACTTGATGTGAATTAAGGGAATTTTGAGGTACACCCTACAAATTGGAAACTGGTGGGCTAGGATGACTTTATGACATAAATCTTGTGATTGATGGTCATGAAAGAATAGCTTAATCTGTTAAATAACTGCTTACTCTTGAAGAATTAATTATAACATGCTTCATAGTTTTATCCCATATCAGAATGTGGCTCTTTTTCTGTTCACTTCTCAGTCTGTAACACCCCATTGGAAAATGAATCTATTGCAGAATTACATAACATGCAAACAGGTATATTTTGAGTCTCTCAGGTATGGAATGTTCAGAATTTTAAAATGAGTAGTTATTAGTCCTAGGAATTTTGAAGAACAAATACATTCTGTCCTCTTAACAACTTATTTACTTTTAAAAGTTATGGGTTTCCATAGAATGAAAATGTTTTCTGTGTTAGTATAAGAAAGTAGTAAATTTATTCTATTTTCAAAATATTGGCAAGTATATTGTGAAAAATTGTCTAGTTGGATATTCAAGTTGGTGATCCTGTGATAAAGAAGAGGTAATTAATTCAAATTAGATGCCAAATAATACTGATTTTTAAAAAGTTACTACATAAAGAATAATATTTACTATACCAAAACAGTGAAATTTTATTTCATCAGCTTATTTTTAATTTAATTTTATTATGAAAGTTATGTGCACTGGGGTTACAGCCATTGTAAGGTACTGAATACATAACTTTTCAAACTTGTTATCCCCTCTCTCATTTTTCTCACAAAAGTTGTAATGTACATTTCCAACTTATTGTGTTGTGTGAATTGCCATTGCATTGGTTTGCTCTTTGTCTTTGCCTCGCCATTTTTTTTGTTCCTCTTCCCTTCCCTAATTAAGGTAAATGTATACACAATACACAGGGTACGAAAATGAAACACAGCAGGGGATTAACCATAGGGGAAAATCTCAAAGAAAATAGAAATTACATAGTACATCAAAAACAACAACCGCAAATTAATATCTCTCTTTCCATATCTTGGAGGTCATTTTGCTCATCATCAGCTTATATGAACATATATATGCATAACAAAGCCACTGGAAAACAGTAGTTTCATGGACACTATATCATGAAAACAACATGTTAACTTTTTTTGATGGTAAAGGTGGAATTAGGATTGTTGAATTCGCGATTCTGATAAAGGAATTTCAAAAAAGTTTTAAAATTTATGACAGGTAAATTTTAATTGTTCAAACTTTTTAGCAACATAGCCTATTAAGGACATTTAAAATTGTCTGGGAAAATAGGCTTTCATGCAAAGAAATCCTTGGAGACATAGCTGGGAGGGAGCAATGTGGGTGAATATGGCTCATTTTCACACTAAACAAACAAGCCTCACAAACCTTGCTGTAAATCCTGTAGGTTCCCTTGAGAATTGTCCTTACCCAGGAAATATATTCTCACTGTGTGAAAACAAGGTTTTAGTGGAATTTAAATTCAAAGTTCTTAAAAAAAAGCCATCAAAATTTGTGAATTGACATTTAATTACCAAACAGTAATTCTCTCAAAAAGAAGGAAAGATGTAATTCAAAATCACTTTATTAAAAGTATGAGAAAAGAGTAGTGGAGAAAGATGAGAAAAACCATAGAGGACTGTTATCTCTCCAGTGGTGTAATGGGTTCTTTATCTTGTTTCTTCCATTCTATTTTCATCAGCTATGAAGAGTGTCTCAGGACTGGAGTAACCAGTTCAGACAAAGAATACTCACAGAATGGGGACGGGGAAAGTGGCTCAGTGGTAGAGCGCTTGCCTTGCATGCCTGAGGCCCTGGGTTCGATTCCTCAGCATCACATAGGCAAAACGAAAACAGCCAGAAGTGGAGCTGTGACTCAAATGGTAGAGCGCTAGGCTTGAGATGAATAGCTGAGGGACAGCGCCCAGGCCCAGAGTTCAGGCCCCACGACCGCCCCCCCCCCCCAAAAAAAAGAATACTCACAGAAGAAAATATTTGCAGTCGATGTAGGTGATTTATAACCTTTGACAGTCTATTCAAATCTGTTCAAAATTCTCCCCTACCCTAACCTGCCATCTTTGAACAGCTTTGTTTGCTTTTCCCAAGACTGCCCTTCATTAACTGCTTAAAATTTTGTGAGGTCATATAAATACTTTCTAGAGATTGCTGTTTGGTTGTGATTTTTGTGTGTTTTTGTTTGTAGTTGTGTTTTTAACTGAATTTCAAAAGGTTGCACAAGTGGGTTGGAATTAAATATGTCCACCTAATTGTCCAATGCTCCTGGATCAGAGGCAATACTTCTATCATTCTTAACCAACCCTTTCTCCAAGACTTATTTCAGATTTACCACTTCCTTTATTACATGTGTACATTGAGTATTCTAGCTGTACTTGCCCCTTGTTCCATTTTTCATTCATTTTATGTCTTTACTATTATTCCTTTCTGGTTTCAATATCCTGATAGTCATTCTGTTAAACTGTCAGTTAATAGTTTGAAAGGCTTATATACATTCCATGGAGTTTCAATCCTGCATATACTTGAACTGATGTCAGCTTATATTTCCATAATTCATTCATCTGCAATAACAATTTGTAAGACTGGAGACGTGAAGCACCTAGACATGATTTTATTCTCATCTTTTTGAAAGATTAATCTTTAGTCAACAAGAAAGTTTAAAAATCACTTAGAATTTATAGCTAGCTACCAGTTTTTATAAATGGCTTTGTACATTGGTGTGTGATTATTTTATTTTACATGGGATGATATTTTCTACTACCTATAAGTTTTGGACAAAGAAGAAAACTAAATTTTATTACTGTAGAGTAATATGATAGAAATAGAAGACAAATTTTACGTTTATCACATATCTGATCAGTACCCATAATCAAGACTTAAAGTCATATTTCTTACTATGTTAGACAGATAGGGAAAATATGATAAGGCAACACATGATAGGGCAACTATTAGTAACTTTTTAAAGTGTGCATTCTTATGTGATGAAATTTACTTTATTATCCAATATTTGGGTTTGAATTATGGGAGGCTGATCTATTTTACACATTTCTGGAAGGCACCTACTGAACAACGCAAATGGTGGGAGATACTATTTCTACACTTTAATGAATGGTTGAACTTATTTGGCATTAGTGCTGAGTAAATAAATCAACTCTATTGTAACTTGATTCCTACACTTGAAAAACTGAATGTCACTGTCATTTACTTGTCAAGTGTTATTTTGGTGAATATGATTTTAAAAAGTTTATTTGAAAAGTTATATACTTTCAAGAGATTAAATGTAGGTTATCATTGGTTTGAGAATGACAACATTTTTATACTACAGAACCAAGATTTACTGAAGTACCAGTGTTTTGAAGTACTAAGGGTCTTCTCAATTAATGTTTTTCGAAATTATATTGGACCTCTAAGTCAAGTTTTCCTAACCTTGGTAGAACAATTATGGATCTATCATTCCAGGAATTATTTTTTTGCCTACTTATGCTGGACTGCAATCTTTCATTCATCATTAAGAGAGGGGTATTAAAAATAATCTTGTGACATTTGGGATTTTGTTTACTCATATGGGCTGCTCATCTGTAAATTGAAAGTTTGAACTACAGTACTTTCTCTCATATTTTGTGATCTCATCATTTTAAGTTGCCTTACATTTCACAATTGCTTACTGCTAATTCCTGCAATGAATTGGGGCACTGAAATATCATAGGAAGTGAGAAATTGAGATGGGTCTTTAATTACTTTCTGTTAGCATGTTGCATGGGCCAAGATGAGAAGGTTTGCCCATGTTACCTGATGATGCAGATAACTGGGACCTGATATCCTCATACCCGTGGGTACTGCAGAAGAATAATAGCTTTTAGGCATCATATCAGCAAAATTTGGGTATAATCAGTAAGAATGTTTCAGAAATATGGAGAAAAACACTTTGGGACTAGCGAGTTAACACAATATACACAGCAGCAGTGTAAAATCTCTTCTAGATTAGAGGAAAACAATACTGTTTTTTTTTACTATGTGAATTCAGAAGACCACGAACATTAGAAGGTATCACAAGTTTATACCGAGGACATTGCATTGATACTTTTTATATTCTATTATATATTCTAAACCTAATTATTCATGTTTCAATCTATTTATGGGAATAAATTTCAATTTATTTGTCAAATTATCAATCAATTCTAGTAAGAGTCACTGTGTGAAATTTAAGATCAATACATATAAATATAAAATATATAAGTATATATATTATGAGAAATTGTTATTCATTGTTCTGTTGTGGTTAGGGTATCAAAGGCAACTCTGCTTTAAAGTATTTTTCCATTATCTCTACGTCAGTTTTCGGTAGAGTTAGACCTAAAACTTTACCATTTGTAAATTTACAGCCTGGAGGCAAGAGGAAACACTTTGATTAAAACATAACCAATTTAAGCCTAATATCGAGGAGAAACATATGGACTTCTCTAGGAGGTATGGAAATATCTGGTGATAGAAAGTCAGTAGTGTAAGTTCCTGCCTTGTTGGATGGTAGACAGGCCAGGATATTAGGTAAACATGCATATGAACAATTTTTTCACATTCTTGGCTTTAGCTACTTTTAAAATGATAGGTATAATAAACAATTATATTTTGATAAAATACCTTCTATTCTGAATATTTCGGTCTGCAGTGTTCATCTCTCTATGAACCCTTGTAACTAAGATTAATTTTGTTCCAGTAAGAAAACTATGCTGTCAGGGTAAGATATTCTGGTTGGTCTGTTCCTACATGGAAGAAGGGTGAAGGGTAAGGAAGACATTTGTACCACTGAGACCTCATTTAGGAAATTTTAAGCTGCAGAAGTTTAGAAGTAGCTCTTATGCAAGGCTTACTTTGAATCCATTAGCTCCACAAAGCTAACTCCGTTGATAAGTACTTGAAAAGCCATCACCTTTGGACTTAGCTATAAAGGCTTCAAAATATGATCAAATTTCAAATGAAAACGACAAAATAGTCATTGACAAAAAATTGCAAATGTGAGCAATCGACCAAACAATATAAGTTTTTTCCACTATATACAGAAATTTATAGAAATAAAATCAATAGCATATTTAGGAACAATAAAGGTTCCTTGTTACAAATAGGAAACCAAGGATATATGCCTGTATAAAGATTGCATCATTAACTACTTAAATTAAGAGGATACTCCATGCTTCAGCAGTCGGTCTACCCAAATTACAACAATACAGAGATTAACATGGCACTTGCACAAGGATGATATGAAAATGTGTGAAGTATTATATTTTTCATTCTTCAAATGCAAGAAATGAAAAACAGTTATTAAAAAGTTGATTACAAAAATCAAGTGTAACAAAACCTGTAATTCATAGAATTACAGGTTAGTTTGACAACAGTGTATTAAATCTTCACCTTCGAACGGCCCTTACATAGAATAACCTTTAAAAAACTTGAAATTAGATAACATTATCTTTTTATCCCAAAGAAATAAAATAATATAAGGACCTCGGGAAAAAAGGAATCTTAAACTTTTTCTATATAGAATGTAATCTGAAAGGACACATTTATTAATGAACCTTTATATTATAAAACAATATAGACTGCAAAGTATTATATCTAGAAGACAATGAAATAGATTATGAACTTTATAGAAACATAGATACTTTTTTCAGACAAGCACCAGGATTATCTTTAATTTCTATACTATTCATTTCAACAGAAAAAATAAAATTAAAAATATTCCAAACTCTGCAGAAATCATTATAGATGCATACAAACAACTCTTAAATACATTTTGACACCAAAGTCATGCAATTCACGTGGAAGAATACCATGGAATCCATAAATTTTTAAATTAAGATATTACTGTTGTTTTGTATTATGAAAATATTTTGTAGGGACAGAAAGGATGGACTGGCACTTTTGAAATTTAAGAAACTTAACCAAACCATTACTACATAGGAGTACAATTTGTACAGCCTTCCACTACTTCAAAAGTAGTGATACATACTTATCCTTTTGGCAATATCAGATGAGGTTTCTTCCAAGTTGTTTTTCAGATCCGGTTTGATATCATGATTCAACAGAAGGAGGTACAGCATATCTTTGCTATTTCAATTCCCAGCAACAAGATTCAAGGGGGTCGAGAGGACTTTAGTTTGGAGATTGGTATCTGCATCATGATGAAGTAAGAAAGAATCCATTCTGGTATTATTCCACATATAAGCACTGTGCAGGGTTGCCAAGCCATTCAGAATTATAGCATGAATATCTGCCTTGAGCTACCAACTCATGGACAATGTCTAAATGTCCACTTTAGGATTCCTGATGAAGAGGGGTATACTTACCTCATCTCTAGTATTCATATGAGTGGCCTTTTTGAAAAATAGTCTCGGTACTGTAGTAAGCCGATTCATTTCGACATCCCAAAGAAGAAATTTGCATGGATTCTTCTCCATTATTTTCTTGCAATTGATACCTTTCTCACGTTTTCATCTTGTTCCTTGTCTTCATCAGAATTGCCTAACCAGAGACTTTGAGTACCAGTGGAAATGAAGTGTCCATGTATGTCCCCAATAGTTCAGGTTGGTTGAACTGGTCAGAAAAATCTGGTGAATTTTCTGCATATGTTAATCCACCATGATTTATTTTCTCTTTTTCCATTTTTACTATTTTAAATTATTCTAACTGGAGAGTAGTGAATTGATAGAGAGCAGAGGAAAGATTTTCCTCCGTATTCAAATGCACAGACTGAAAATGAGGACAAGTGCTGTCTTCATAGGCAGCTTATTCTAGAAAGGAGAAAATAGGAAACAATGCCTTCTATGTAAATGATTTGGGAAATACCAAGATATAGTGTAAGAGAACTTACTATTCAATATATGAGCTTTAAGTGCTTTCTAATAGATCCATTATTTACTGGTAACCAACCTTAGAAAAAAATGTATAGTGCAGTAGTAAAATAGAAGTCCTTTGTATGACTACCTAAATTCTTGTTTTTTTTTTAAAGACACTTGTTTTCATCTAAAAAATAGGCCTATCTATTTTCTTCAGTTGATTTTGATGATTGAAGATGCTTAATGAGGAGTCAACATGTATTGTAGTCCTTTGATATCAATTAAATTTCAGTTTTTCTTCTTGGATAATATAATGATCAAAGCAATAGGTCAGAATCAGCAAACAATAGTTCAGCATCATACTTTCAATGCAAATGGATCACCAGTAAGTAATCTTTGATACCATTTTCCACAAAGTTTTGTCACAGATACAATCTGCCTGTCTTTTCTAGCTGCTTTCCTAGCCTGGATCTCTTCTTTCATTGTGCAAGAAAAGTGTGATTCAACTGATTTCAGTCAGAATTGTTAATAGAATCATCAAGGATTTAGATTCTTTATAAAAAAAATTAGGTGTGGGGCCTGAACTCTGGGCTTGGGCACCGTCCTTGAGCTCTTCAAATCAAGGCAAGTGCTCTACCACTTGAGCCACAGAACCACTTCTGCGGTTCTGTTTATGTGGTGCTGATTTGGAAAATGGCAGAGCAGAAAGTGAAATGATGCAACCAAAAATATAAAAGCAAAATAAATTAGGATAATTATGGATCAACTTATTGTCTATGAGAATCATGAACGAGAGAGAGGAAGAGAGATACAGATGTTCAATGACCTAGCTGGCCAAAAAATCCATGCTTCTGATCCATTTACAAAGTAAAGAATTTTATTTTTTATTTGTTAAAAGAGATTGAAATATAATTTATGTATTTATTGAAATTAGTAAATACATTTTAGTAGCCTACATAAAGAGACATAGCTTTGACCAAATTATAAATAAGAATCTTAATCCTTGGACTGGGTTGCTGGCTCAGTGGTAGAGTGCTTTACTTGCAACTTACTATAGTGCAGAGACTACTTTCAAAAAAGGCCAGTCATATGAATACTGAGGATGAGGATGAGTATACCCCTCTTCATCGGGAAGCCTAGAGTGGACACTTAGACATTGTCCATGAATTGGTAGCTCAAGGCAGATATTCACGCAATTACTGTGAATGTCTGGACACCCCTGCACAGTACTTATATGTGAAACATATTGCAACAGTACACACACACACACACACACACATACATACATACACACACATATACACACATACACACACATCATCAGATTTCTTCGTATGTATTTTTTGTGTATGGTCTTAAGAAGAAATTTACATTACTAACTTGAATTTCTGACAGAACAATATAATCACTATACAACTTGCTTCTATACTCTCAATATTAAATTGCTAAGTATGTGCAATATATAAGTATAGGAAAAAGTAGGAGCCACACTGCTGGCTCATGTCTTTATTCCAAGCTAATCAGAAAGACGAAATCTGATTATTGTGGTTTGAAACCAGACCAAGAAAAAAAGTCCATTAGATTCTGGTTTGAAAGTAACCAGCAAAAGCTAGAAATGGTACAAGCAATAAAATGATAGCCTTGAGAAAACTAAAACAAATAAAAAAAAAACAAATTCTAGGACAGAGCTAGGCCCTGAGTTCAAGCTCTAGTATTAGTATTTAACTAATGAAGGAATGAATTAGTTTAATAATTACCTAAAATAAATTAAGTGGTCACAGGTGGCGGGGCAAATAAAATGTTACTACCATGGTGACTGGATTATGTATTATTTTGTAATAAGGCAAATTATCATTTGTCCAAATCACCAATATTTTATTTGAACTTTTTTGTACAATAAACCCTGAATTTAGCATGTGTGTATATGTGTGTGTTCGTGCACACACATGTGTGTTTATGTGTGTGAGTTTGCTCTTGCAATATTGCTTGCCAATATGAACAGGGTGAGGCTGCAAAGAGCTGTGTTGCAATGTTTTTTATTTATAAGTGTTCTGTCCTGTCATTTCAGTAAATTTTATTTGTTAAGTAATAAAATCATCATAATCAAAGCATTTACAACATAAGTTAGATAAAAGAGATCATTTTTATTTCTTAATATATGTTAGGTAAAAATATACACATATAATTAGGTAGTAAGTTATTCTGTAAGATGACTGTACAAAATGTGTATTTGACTTCTTAAATTGGTTATATTTTTAAGAAATATTCATGGAGTGATTTTGACCGACTTGACCAAATAGGTATTACTCTCAGGGTATTTCTGTGAAACTCAAGGTGGATAAACTCTTTCCGTTTTTCAGTTGAAAATAACTTTCTTTGTAAGACCTTATCTATTCACACTAAGATAATAAACCCCGTATTTTTAAGGTTTGAATATCCCATCATAATGACTGAAAATCAGTATTGTATCTATACTTGCTAGATATATATTTTTTAAAAAACAAAAACATGTGTTATCTCCAGATTTTGGATGCATTTGAAGTTGTTTTGTACATACAAAGCTTTCTTCATTAATAGTTCTTTTGTGGGAGTAACTATCACAACTTTAACAAATAAGGCTTTTCTAATATCTTTTCCAATATAAATAACACCCCAGAGAGAGTTGTTTTTTTTTTTTTTTTTTTGCCAGTTATGGGGCCTGAACTCGGCCTGGGCACTGTCCCTCAGCTCTTTAGCTCAAGGCGAGCACTCTACCACTAGAGCCACAGTGCCACTTCCAGCTTTTTCTGCTTATGTGGTGCTGAGGAATCGAACCCAGGGCCTCATGCATACAAGGCAAGCACTCTACCACTGAGCCACCTTCCCAGCCCCCCCAGAGAGAGTTTTGCAATTTCATAAAAACATATAAATGTTTTAGTAATATTTTAGTTCTTTGACTATACAGCTAAAGACATTTGTGAAATAAATATTGTTAAGATCTGAAAATGTAAGTGGCTATATTGGCTTTTTATGCATCATTTTATGTAAAGCCAGTTTTTTTGAAACTAAAAGAAATAGAATAAAAGAATGTAAGTGAATTGGGTAACCTAATTATAAGTATAATTTTGTTTTCTATTAGCACAGTCCTTTGAATGTACATGATGCAGTTAAATTATTTTTGTGTCACTGTGCTTCAGTTATTTTTAGAATCTTTGTAGTTATGAGTGAATTTGTAGTATAAATAAAGGTCTTTTAATATGATTAGGATTAATCTTGTGTTTTGTGTTCTACTCCCATGAACATGAGTTATTTTCATTAGTCTTCAGTATCATAAGAAATTTTGAAAAAATTTGGTAGTATTGATGTCTTTATTTTGGGAGGGGAGGGGTCCGGTAGTGGGGCCTGAACTCTGGGCACTATCCCTCAGCTCTTTAGCTCAAGGCTAGCACTCTACCACTTTAGCCACAGCGTCATATCCAGCTTTTTTCTTTTTGCTTGTGTGGTGCTAAGGAATCGAACCCAGGGCTTCATGCATATAAGGCAAGCGCTCTACCACTAAGCCACCTTCCAAGCCCTTCATTTCTTTTTAAACCAATAGTATTCACAAGTTGGAGAGTCTTTTAATTCATACTTAGGTCTTGGTGTCTATGATTTTTTATCCTCTCATTCCTAACATTAATGATAGGTCAGAATGCATTTTTGGGTATAGGAAAGGTAACATATTTATGTGGGGTCAAAGGTGATTTTTATATCAGTCTTGCTTTAACTATTTTAAAGTAGTACCTTTCTCTCAAAATGTTAGGTACAAAAAGCAATCAAAATACTTCGAATGGTAAACAACTTAGTTGAGCTGCAATGTGAAAATGATTGGTCCATAAGACCTGCAGTCTGTTTCCATCAGGAATTGGGGAGGTCATTCTTTCAGTAAGACAGTGTTAAACAGAAATATGGTCCCCAGGCATTGCAGTGTTGAGTAAAGGGATAAAATATGGTTTTTACTATTTTGAGCTAGAAATCAAGAATGTAATACTTTAGCAGTTCCTTTCACCAAGGAGGTATGCATTGATTATTAACTTTGACTTTTCATATTACAGTTCCCTATTTTCTAACAAAGATAAAGTGAAATATTGTGAAACTGAAAACAATAATTCTGGGAAATTTTCCTAGAATTTGTAGACTAAGTGCTGATATTTTAGTCATAAAATAGAATGAGGTTAATTGATACAGTGGGACATGATCCTCAGGTTAACACTTACCATGTGTGCAATGTTGTACTAGTAACTCCAACTCTGAAGACTTCAATATTATTAACTGAGAATTAAAAATGTAAGGAGTTCCACTTTATGCAATTATTGTGAGGATTAAATTATATACCATAGGTAAAGTACTTGGAAAAACAATCAATTAGCATTTGACACATTCTACCTTTTATTTTATCATGTAGTGAATTCTAACATTTTTACTGTGATTTAATATGTGCAATGTAATGTATTGATATTCATTGCATTGATCACTTTTCTGTCACTATGAGGAAAATACCTACAAAGAAAACTTCTGAGGAAGAAAATATTATATTGACTCATGGTTTAAGAGAACAGGGTTTAAGATCAAATGTCTCCATTGTTTTTAATTATATTTTTATTATCTTAACTAGGTATACACGGGAATTTCCATTCAATAAATGAGTTTTTAAGTTTGGATCTTTATATAACTTTTCCCTACCCTTCCAAACCTCACCCCACTTTAATTTTTTCTATTTTCATATTATTTGCATTGAATATAATGTCTTCACTCTTACTCCATAACTCTCTTTATTCCTTCCCTTTGTCTTCCCCTCACATCTTCCAGGTGATAGTTTCCTGGTATTCATTTTGTTGGATTAAAAGTTCAATTTTATAAGATACTACTACACCTTTTAAATACTGCTCTGAAAAATGAAAGCTTTGGTTAATACTGTTGTTTAACTTGCATAAAATTCTGGCTTCCAAATATGCGACAGAACATGGGTCCTTTGTGTGTCTGCTTCTGACTTCGTTTACTTAGCATATTTTTAGATCTATCCATTTCTTTGCAAATAATGTAACAGTCCTCATAATGGATGCATGCAATCCAATTGTGTATATATGACACACTTTCTCCAACCATCCCTCCGCCAAATGGCATCTTGGCTGTTTCCATAACTTGGCTGTGGTGAATAGTGCAGTAATGAACAAGGTTGTGAAAGTGATTTTACAGTAACCTTTTCTAAGAATTCATCACTATTTTTCTGTGAGCAATCCTTTAGCCAGTTTTTCAGAATAAGCACATCCTTCCTTTCATCTCCATCACAACGTATTGCAAGTCATCAAAAACACACTATCCCATACATGTCTCAATAAGCTAAAACCACACTATGCCCATATTCTTTCAATATATTTTTAATACATAAATTTAGTGAGAACCTTCTATGTACTTTCCTAATGTGCGAATGAGAGACATAACAAGAGTAAAAGTAAGAAATATTCATTTTAATTAGCTATTATCATATTTAAAATCTTTTTCAGCTCTAACTCATAGCCTCACTTACTATTATTTTAATCTTTATTTGATTACTTCATCTATCCCCTAAATTATAATAGGTGAGTTAAATACATACAAAAAGTGTGGTTTGATTTTGACACTCATGTGTGAGGATGCACAATATGGGCAAATAGATGGATTAGAATTAATAGAAATTATCCATTTTGTTAGAGATGGTTTTTCCAAACTGATTCATATTTCATTCAACAAAAAGAAACGTGTAACAATTCCCTTTGTTTTGCTCCTTATTAACTTTTGTTTCCATTTTATTTTATAATGGATGATTTCATATATGTACTGTAGATACAAAAATATGTTAAACTATTTCTATCCATATGTATTGATATATATACATAAATACATATATTACACAGGGTACAACGATAATTTTTAACTTCTGTAACTATACAATTTACTAAATTATTAAAAACATCGACGGCTCATGCCTAGACTCCTGGTTACTCGGGAGGCTGAGATCTGATGAACATGGTTTAAACCCATCCTGGGCATGAAAGTCCATTAACCTCTTATCTCCAAACAACCAACAGAAAATAAGAACTGGAACTGTGGTTTAAAGTAATAGAGTGGTAGCCTTGAGAGAAAAAGCTCAGGGACATAACCCGGCTCTTAGTTCAAGAACTACAATCTACACAAAAAATCTATTTAATTTACACCTGTGTAAGTAGAGTATTTCCATAACCCAAATGCATATCCATGCTCATTTGCAAGGTAACTCTGTTTTGTGTGAAGAAACACTAAACATTATCACTAAAGTAGCATTGGAAAGTGGGTTCATTCTATCTCTCTAATGGATTTTTCTCCACTCAAATACTCAAGTGTTACAATTATTCCAATTATTAAAATCATAGCTTTTTTCTTTAATATCCCTAATATTACAGTATCTTGTGCCCACTAAATGGGTGTTCTTACCACTTTGTCATGTGTCCTGCCCTAAATTATCCTGATAATTTTTTCAGATAGAAACTGGCTTCCTACATGTGTATGATCTTGGTCTCAGTCCACTTTATGTTATTCTTCCTGGAATTTAGAATAACAAGTGCATGGTGTTATGTACAGATTTTTCCGTCTAGTCTGGGCCTTAGCCAATGTTCTCACAACAGTGCACTCCCATGTAGTCAGGATTTTCATAAGCTTGTCATAGATGATTTTTAAAAAATCTTTGCATTTCCTGCAGGTTCTTGAGTACTGAATTAATTTGTGTTTTCTTGTCTTGTTTTGTTTCATTTGAATGTATGTGTTGAGTTGTTCCTAACTTTACT
The DNA here is from genome assembly GCF_024711535.1 of Dipodomys merriami. Lineage (NCBI taxonomy): Eukaryota > Metazoa > Chordata > Mammalia > Rodentia > Heteromyidae > Dipodomys > Dipodomys merriami. Next base: position 158,066 of record NW_027202324.1, read on the forward strand.
TTTTGTTTCTTTCCCTGATGTTCTTACCTAAAGTGCTGAGAAACGAATTCTTCTTTCTCAAGATAGTCAGGGTGAACGTTATTTATTCCAAAGCAATTTCAGTAACATTTAAACACCTTCATATCTATGAATGGTATAAAAATGCTAAGCGCTGAGAAGGGTGTTTTTACTTTCACGGTAGTCTTTGCCATACACAGATCATGAAATATATGAAGATAATATAACTACGGATGCATGCCAGGAGGAGAAAAACCTATTATTAATTTTTTGACAGAGGCTTCCCTTCTAGTGAAAGAAATATATTATTTGATGCAGGATTTCTCAAAATCATATTGCTAGGAAGAACCTAAACAATCATCTAATACTATAGACTTGAGAGTGATGAATTGACTTCCTGAATAATTTACTTTTGGGTCAATTAAAAGCAAGCTTCCAAAAAGAAAGTAGATTTTAGAGAAACATGATGAATTTTATGTAAATAGGTCCTTAGCTGATTTTGTTAATTTGTGAACTAATACAGGGTAATAAAGTACAGCAAGGTAAAAAAGAATTTCACATTGAAATGCTCATTTGTGTGTGTGTGTGTGTGTGTGTGTGTGTGTGTGTGTGTGTTCATGCGCATGGGAGTATGCAAACACACATGTGCATGTGCTCATGCATGCATTCATCATTCTTGAGGCTTGATAGTGCCTGGGAACTATTCCTCAGCTTCTGTGCCCAAGGATAGTGGTCTACCCCTTCAACCACTTCTGTTTCTTTTGTTTGTTTGTTTAGATAATCACTTGTATTTTCATGCTTGGACTGGCTTTGAATAGTGGTCATGAGATTTCAGACTTCCGTGTAGCTAGTTAAGTGTATTCAGCCTCTGAGTAGCTAGTTAAAATTCTGCCTGTCCTCTATGCTTCACTGCTCTTTTATTCATTTCCTGAGGTAATCACAAGCCTAAGTCATATATATGTCTAATTGCTTTAAAAATGCTGTTACTGCTTGGCACCATGGGCTCCTATCTGTACTCTTAACTACTTAGGAGGCTTGAGAACAGAACGCAGGCCAAAAGTTTAGTGGAATTCCTTCTCAATCTATAGCTGGGTGAATTGGAACATTTCCACCATCCTTCACTATCTAATTACTACGATGGAAAGGACTGTGGATCCAGGCCAATCAAGGTAGCAGGCTGGACAAGTTGATGTTCATCTCGGATGCCATTGATGATGGGAAGGCTAAAAGCACAGATCAGGTCCAAGTTCTTGTGGCAAGGAAACCCCTATACTAAAATGAGCCACTGATATGATGCCAGCCTAGCAAGAAAAATATACCCCAAGTTGAAATACCCACAATTTCCCACAACCAAAATAAATATATACATGAACATTCAAAAAACTGTTCTTTGCTCTAATATCAGCTTTATCTGACTATCATATGATGTGACAGAATAGTTTCTTCATTAAACTTATGATAATTTAAAAAGACCTAAAATATTCTTTCTCCCTTATTAAGTGCAAATGAATGGCAAATTCCCTCATTTCTTACATATTGGACTACCACTATAAATTAATCTTATGTTTATTATTAATAGTAATATATTCTGATTTATTACTTTACTTTGTAACAATTTTTAAACTTTTGGCTTTTCTGCTGAAGTTGAAGTAATTAAATAATATCATCAAATATATTCCTTGGGTATTTATGGCAGTTTTTTACAAAGTTTTTAACCAATGGCTTCTACGAATTCTTAATTGGTATATCATTTGGGTTATTTTTAATTTCAATTTAATTTTATTTTAATGGTAATGTACACAGAGGTTACAGTTACCTAAATAAGGTAAAGTATTGAGTACATTTAATAGGGAAGGAACATTGTAATTCCTTCCATTGAATTTTGTACACTCAAAACAAGAAATACTGATGCTTTTTTTGTTGCTATTGATCCATGGGTACTTTTGCTTTCTTTGTTAATGCATTTTTATTATAAAATCGATATACAGAGGGTTTACACTTAATTGAGTCAACTAAAGAGCACACTTCATTTTATTTTCTAAATTTCAAATTTTGGGCTTAAATGATTTCGTTTCTTTAGGGTAATTCATTTTTTTCAGAGTTGTAGGATTAGTTAATTTATTTTTGCATGATTTTTACACATGTAAATTATTCAGACACATGTATTTTTCTTTTATAATATTTAACATGATTATTTAAACAATTTTTTCTTAATTTTTATATGGTTAATGATTTTAAATAAATTTATTTTCTTATAGTTATAAACATATTTGTCCAGGTAACAAATCCTTACTGTATTTTCAAGAAGCACATACTTTATTAAGAAATGCTTCATTACTTGGCCACTTTTTGGAAATAGTTTTACTTGAATTAAAAAAAAAAAGTTTGAGCTCGGCATTGTGATTTGTGGCATCCATTTTCTAGCTATGGTGGGTAGTGTAAATAGGGTTTGTAATTCGAGAGATACTGAGAAACTCTGACCTTATTATAAAACTATTCAGAATGAAATGAATAGATATATAGCCCTCGCTACTGTTATATAGGGCACCTCACTATCATATTCTAAATCTTGAGTTAAAACACCAGTAACATCAATCTTTTGTCAAAATAAAAGGACATTTGTTTCAAAATGCTTATTATTTAAACTTATTTGCAAATATTCTCATGTCTTCTATTAATTTTCAATTTACTTAATCTATTAAAATCCAAGTATATTGTGATTATTTTATTTCTACTAAACTTTTAAATAGTATGAGTAATATTATGATTTCATATATTAACATACTTTTAGTATTTGTGATAATTTCCTCTGTTTAATATGATAATATGAATATTCCAAATGTGTGTATGTGTGTTTATGTGGTTTTTGTGTGTGTTTGCTTTGTGTGTACTTTGTAATGTTTGGGAGATCACACCATTGCTTCACACATGCTAGGCCAATGTTTTACCATTGAGCTATACTGCCTAGTTATAATCCAAATAGTGTTGCAAATCATGACATTGAAAATTTCATTCCTAGTATGTTTTTTCAAAATTATATATGATAAAATGTGATCCTTATTCTATCCACGCTAGCAATTTTTATTGTTATTTAGAATATTCCCACTACCTTTCCACTTCCAAAGTCTTGTGTTTGTTATTGATAAATGTTTTACTTTGCTTCTTTTCTCTCTTCATTCTTTTTCCCTTTAGAGTTTAGCTAATTTTTCTCTTATTTCTTTGCGAATTAATTATCATATTCCTATTAAATTTCCTTACATTGTAACAGGTATATACAATGCTTTATTTTCTATTTTCTTTTTTCCCATTTTCACTGACTTTTGGTCCAAACTATTAGATGGATTAAAAAGAAACTTGACTCAGGACACTTTAATTTTCTCCTTTTCTTCTCTGAAGTCTTTCTGTTTTTTGAAACACCATAGCAATGACATATAGCTCCTATGTGTTCCATCATTATTTCGCCTCTCACTCTCCTCTGTTGTACAGCTCAAGTTGTTATCATTCAGTTTGATGATGCTACAGCATTATCTAAGTCTTAACTCATTCCTAAATTAATTTTAGTTGTTTCCAGTATTCACTAAAGACATTTCTCTATGTATAATATCTGGGGTCTTGTGTTTTTACAAGGTACAAAATATGAGTGACTATCAAACATCTAGATATCTCTGTAGAATATTGGTCCACCTGCTCACTAAACTCGTATGTAAATTCAAGGAATACAGGTCAGTCAGAACAATCTTGTAAAATTGTGTAGCTTCAGCCTTCATACTAACTTTGAATCTTATTACCATGTTTAGTAGTGAAGACTAAATAGTTCTACTATAAGAGCAGATACATAGAAGAATGTAACAGAGTTGTCAAAAATAAATTCTTAGTTTTATGATCAATAGATTTTGAAAACTATCCTATGACTTTATGAAAAAAAAATAAAATCTTAAATGGGTGTATTGACACTATTGTCTCTCGAGATTTAAAGAATGATCTTAGACTACTACCTCAATCCTTTTTTGTTTTGTTTTGTTTTTTTGACATTCATGGGGCTTGAACTCTGGGCTTAAGCGCTGTCTGTGTGTTCTTCTGCTCAATGTGAGTGCCCTACGGCTTGAGTTACAACACCAAATCTGGTTTTCTAGAGGTTTATTGGATATAAGAGTCTCATGGACGTTCCTGCCTGGCCTGGCAGGGTTACAGATATGAGCCTACTTCCATCCTTATACAAAAATTTAATATAAAAAATGATTATCAAACTAAATGTGAGATGTGAAAACCTATAATGCATAAATGTAAAAGGTTTCTAAAATTTTGACATGGAATGCATTAGTGGCTAATGAAAAGCAAAAATAATCTGGATTATATCAAGTGATAGCTTTTCATAATTCAAAGGACACTATAACCGAAGTGAAAACGTATCCAAGAGATACAGGAAACATATTTGTTAATGCTACAATGTTAATGCTACAATATTACTGAATCTTAAGTATTTTTATATCTTCTAATTCTATATAAATTTTTCCCGAATAGGGTATTTCTTTAAAGAACATATGTAAATTGATAGTCAATAGGAGGAGCAAATGAAATAAGTTCCTCTTTAGTATCTAAGAATAAATCAAAAGAAAACTCACTAGTATGACCATAAAATAAAAAGATTACACAAAATATAGTAGTGCAATTATGGAGAAATTGATATACTCCACATAGCAAATCAATTTGTACAATACTACAATCATTATATCAAGCAAGTTTTCAAAAGGTCAAAGAAAATTTACAGGATATATTTATTACACTTCTATGTATATATTAAAGAGAAGTAAAAAGCTTGTTTGGACAGGGAATATAGCTCATTGACAGTACACTTGAATAATATGTGTTAGAACCTGGAAATAATCCCCAAAAACAAATTTGAAAAGACACACTATAGAGGATGTATGCTGGACAAATTCCTGTAAGTGAATTTTATATCTATCTTAATGTCTGTTCTAAAATTTATGGCATTTCTATTTGAAGAAATGCAAGTTTGTGAAAATTAGGCTTGGAAAACCTATTATTGTACAATTTACTTCCAAAGCACTACAATGTATACAATAAAAGGAGATTATATATTGCATGTGAACTTCATGTCAGCAAAAAGGAAAACTATTGTTAAAAATACTTCACACAAATTGCAGAATACCTAAAAAGATGTTTTCATTGTTGGCTAAAAAGTCTTTGTAAACTACAGCGTTTAAAACAACGATGTGATTTCTGTGTTTTTTGAGTTTTTTGGTCGTTTTTTTGAGTTTATACAGAGATAACTCAATCAAAAAGTGTATATGATAACTGTAATATCTAGGAATTATGCATCACTTATAAGTAATTGATAACCTTTTCTGGAAGAAACTTTTAGCAAATGACAAATGACCCAAATCTATGCATCTGCATTCTAAGAAAGTCATATGTTACTTCTTCAATCCAATTGTATTCTCTACTTTGCTAGGAAAAAAATTATTATCAAGGTAAGAACCAATAGCAATGAAAAGAATAAAAATACATAATCATCTTGACTTATTTGTGAAAATAACAAATGAAATAAAACAATTTCACTTAAGCAACTCCAATATTAGTATATATAAAGATGTTCCTGAATACCAATATCCATTGAATTTTTGGAATTTTAATTTCGACCAACATATAAAAACTAGAACAAGAAAACAAATATAGTCTTAGAGCAAATCAGCTTTCGACTAATTTTTTTAATTGTTTTGAAATTACAAAAGTATTGATACACTGGGAAGGGATGTGAAGGGTAAACAAAGGAGGAGGCTGCAGTGCTTGATAAGAAATGTACTTATCTTGCCCATGTAATTGGAACCCGTGTGTACAGTATGTTCACAATAAAAAATAAAATTTTTAAAAAAAAGTGAGGAAAAGGAAAAAAAGGAAAAAAAGAAAAAGAAAAGAAAAAAAAGAATTGATACCATTAAGAAAATGATTTTTTCCTATGGAAATCAATTTAAAATGTTTATTACTTATTATAACTCAAATAGAAAACAAGAGTATTTTTATACAATCATTACAAATATCATTTTAATACTATAATAAAATAGAATAAAAGACCAGTCCCAATATATTATCATTATTCTTAATTCCTAATCATTACCTAAATACCTTAAACTGAATAGTCATGTCTTTAACATAAACATAAATATTCTATAGGTTTTACTTAACATTTTCCAGGGGAATGTATTCATGTTTCTAAGGAATGTTCACAGCAGTTAAAAGGTGCTTTTTTGAAATTAATGTGAGGCACAGAGGTAACTCCTGTTTTAAGTGGTTAAATGGAGATAAGAATTGAACAAGTATTTTTTTTGCTGGATGGAGGGGTCCAGTCGTGGGGCCTGAACTCTGGCCTGGGCGCTGTCCCTCAGCTCTTCAGCTCAAGGCCAGAGCTCGATCACTTGAGCCACATCGCCACTTCCAGCTTTTTTCTTTTTGCTTATGCCGTGCTGAGGAATATAATCCATGGCCTCATGCATGCAAGGCAAGCGCTCTACCACTAAGCCACCTTCCCAGTCCCCTAAAAAGTACTTTCCTGTCTGGGCTAGTTTCAAACACAATTCTAAGATCTCATTACCCAGAATCGCTCAAATTATAGGCATGAGTCACTTGGTTTGATGTATTTTTTTTAATTTAATTATGTTTTAAGATTTTTGTTTCACTATAATGTACATCGTTCCACACATAAATTCAAATATATGTATTTATTTCTGATGACAAATATTCTCTAAAATGTATGTCTTTCTACATATTATATGTATATATATATATGTATATATATATTGCTGAAGACAGACTTCCTCTAAAACTTTTATGCTACTATTTTTTGACCTTTTTCATTTCAAAGATATACAGTCTATTCTTCCAAAAGTTTCCTAGAATACAATAACTAATATTTCAATAGAATGTATAATCTATTACTTTCAAGGGAATTTTAGAGATACACATGATATTGCAGTAACATTTACAGTATAATACTTGAAATAATTCTGTTGCCACTCTTAAATATTTGTGTGTAGTGGTGGGGAGAGAAGAAACTAATTCATACTGGTTAGGAATTTGCAATAATTCCAAAATCTATTCCATAATTTGTTATAAGCACATAGTCAATCTACCTGTTAAGGTTTAGTTTTTTTGTTTCTTTATTTGTGCAGATTTTTAATATGGATGCATGCACAGTGGCAACATTAAAAATATTAATCCAGATTTTGTGGATGATTTATATTTCTCTTGGGTAAACTAATGAGCTCCAAGAAAATGTCCATAAGGTGCCTTTCAATTCTAATATCACTGTTTGTCTTAAAATGCTTTAAATTCTACACACTTTAATGTGGACACAGGGTCATATTGTGGAACTTTTCTCCGCAGAGAGTGAGCACTACCCTATTGCTTAACATGGACAATGTACCTTCATACATAGACTGGGCATGTGCAAAGAAGAAGTGGTAGTTGAACAATTTTCTTAGCAGTTTTTACAGATGAAATGTAAATAGAGCAACTACGAACTCAAAAGGAATGTGCAAAGAAGACAAGGGCACAAAGTAGAATGTGCCAAGAAATGCTGAAGTATATTTTCAAATAATGTGCTCAGGTGTGAGGGTGTGTTCAAAGTACAGATTCAGACAATGTACTTGGATATCTTGGGGGGGGGGACTGCTTTAACCTATTCTGGGATAAATGTACAAGCACAAGCCGCTAACTCTGACTCTAATCAGACACAATGTCATCAACTAGGGATAAATTCCAACTGCAAAGTAAGAAAAAAAAGGCTTATCACAGTTAGTGTTCAGGTTGAAGCAATGGCAATCACATAACTTTTCTTACAAATCTTCCATTGTTTTGGAGCATTAAAGTAGGAAAAATCCAAGTAATTATTTTGCATGTACCTAAATTAAATGAGATATATTCTATTGGTCTCTCTTTAACTTGAAAGTTATAGATTAGGTCTTTTTATACTCTATCTTTGGACAATGATCTGCTGTCAGTTGTTTTCTTCTCGTCCCCTTCTTTTGCCCTTCCACTTACATAATTGTTATTTAAAGAGACATACTTAAACTTGCATTTCTAAATTCTTCAAAATTATCTGAACTACTTTATACTTCTGGCAGCCTCCTATATCTTTCTCAAGGGACATATTTTTGGCACTACCATATTTATCTTCTGATATTGGATATCTTCCTGACTAATTAAGTGCAAGATATACATGAGACTCATCCAGATTTCTCAAAACTCCTACCACCATAAAATCCTATCTTACTTAGAAATCATGCTTTTAGAATGTCTGGGGAAGTGGCATCTCTCATTTTTGAATGACCCTAAGTGATAATTACATGCCGTCATGTTTTAAACCAATATGCGACTCAGTAGATGAACTAATTGACAAAATGTGGTTTATGTATGCACGGTGGAATTCTTTTTTTTTTAATATTATTTTATTTTATTTGAGAACATACTGTACAGAGGGGCTACAATTACATGGGCAGGATAATGCATACATTTCTTACCAAGCATTGCAGCCTCCTCCTTTGTTTACCCTTCACCTCCCTTCCCAGCCTCCCCCCTCCCCCCACCCAATTATACCCCCCTTCCCCCCCGACATTGTAAAGCTGGTTTTGACATGACATTTTGTACTTCTCATTGTTGCAACAGGTCCACCTGAATCCTTAAACGACTTGTTTGGCCCCATCTCCTCCACATGTTATACTGACATCAAATATAGTGAAAGCGGGGGTTACAATGTGGGGGAGGGACATACAAAGCAACAAAGAAATAATCTTATAAATGCGTTAGAAACATATGCATGAAAGAAACGAGAACATTAAAATACATATTTAAGGGTTCATTTTCCTAACATCACATTATCTGACCTTTTCCGCTTGACTCATACCTATACTAGATATTGCAAATAAGGGAAACCATGGGACCTATGCTTCTTTGGGCCTGGCTTACTTCACTTAATATAATTTTTTCCAAGCCTTTCCATTTCCTAACAAATGGGGAAATGTCATTCTTTCTGATGGAGGCATAGAATTCCATTGTGTATATATACCACATTTTCTTGATCCATTCATCTACTGAGGGGCATCTGGGTTGGTTCCATATCTTAGCTATGGTAAATAATGCTGCAATAAACATAGTTGTGCTGGTAGCTTTAGTGTGGTCTTGTTTGTAAACATTTGGGTAAATGCCCAAAAGTGGGATTGCTGGATCATAGGGGAGATCTATGTGAAGTCTTTTGAGGAACCTCCATATTGCTTTCCAAAGTGGTTGAACAAGTTTACATTCCCACCAACAATGGAATTCTATACTTCAAATTCATACGGAAATGGAAAGACTTGGAAAAATCCTACAAAGTAAAATAAACAAGACACAAAGAAATAGATTCCGTTGTTTCCTCATTTGTAATAAGTAGGAAATGTCTAGGATAGTGCTAGCAGTTGAGCAGAATTGCTCAATAACTATGTATGTATGACCATATAAGATGATGATGAGCAAAATGGACTCCTGGATATGGGAACAGAATTTTCTGTTTGTGGTTGTTGTTTTTAATGTACTATGTGATTCCTTTTTTCTTTTGTGTTTTCCCTTTGGTTTATCCCTGTTATATTTGATTTCAATATCCTGTGTATTGTATATACATTTATCTTAATTTAGCAAGGGAAGAGGAACAATGAAATGGCAAGACAAAGAACAAAGGGCAAACCAATGCAATAGCAATACTCACAAAACAACATGTTGGAAATTTACATTTCAACTTATGGGGTGTATTGGGGTAAAGGAAAACTGTGAGAAAAATGAGGGAGGGGTAAAAAAAGTAGCACATATTATGTATTCACTACCTTATAATTACTGCAACCCCTTCTATATATCACCTTGACAATAAAATTAAATTAAAATTGAGCTGTATAAAATATAATTTCACTGTATTGGTATAGTAATTTTATTCTAAGTGTATTACCTTTTTAAGAAATGAACATTTTGGCTGCTAATTTGATTTAATTATCCCTTTATGAGAGGGTCATCAACTTGAATATTATCAAACAATACAATATTTTTAGAATATACTTGTCATTATTTTGGAAAAAAATTGTTTTAGTATTGTCTCATACTAAAACAGAAAAAGTTCAATTCTATGGAAACACTTAACTTTTCAAACTTAATAATTGTTAGGAGGACAGAATATATGTGTTCTTCAACATTCCTATTATTACTAGCTATTCATATTCAAATTCTGAACATGCCACACTAGAGACATTCAAAACAGTACCTGTTTGCATTTTATTTAATTCTGTAATAAGTGCAGTTTTCAATGAGGCGTTACATATTTAAATTCAACAGAAAAAATAACCACAGTCTGGTAGAAGTTAAAACGATGAAGTATCTATATTAATTCCTCTAGAGTAAACATTTGTTTATCAAGTAAGCCATTATTTAGATAACCATCAATCCCAAGATTTTATGCCATAAAGTCATCCTAGCTCAACAATTTCCAACTTGTAATGTGCACGTTAAAATTCCTTAAATTCACAACATGACTAGCATATAAGTATTGTGAAAAATACTACACTACTGCTAATGTGATGCCCTTCGTACACTAAACACTACACTAAACTTTGCTGCATCATTTTCCACCCAGTGTTACCCTTGAGATCAGAACACTTGCAAATATTATTTATAATTACATATTTTATCTATCATAGATAATCAGGAGATCTGAATGTCTGAATATTAAGATCTGAAGATTCTGGTTCAAATCCCACCGAGGAAGGACGGTTCCTTAGATGCTTACCTCCAATAAACTGGTCACGAAAAGCCTGACACAAGTGGCACTGAGGTTCAAGTGGTAGAGCAGTAGCCTTGAGCAAAAACAGGCTCAGGAACAGTGCCCAGGCCTAGAAGTTAAGCCCTAGGACAAACCAAATAACAAAAACAAAATAAAAACAAACCCTAACAGTAGCATTTTTCTCATTGTATACAGAGGTACATAATTAAGGAAATTTCTTCCTGTGTTATGTATTGGTAGAAAAAAAAAAGATGTCACACAATTACTCTCTTCATACCATGTTACACCAAAGTCTCAAAAAGTTGCTCTTTTGGTAAATTTATAAATTAATAGTATCAATTTGTTGACAACTTTATCTAGATTATTCACATTATCATGTTACTTATGAACTGTTGAAATTAACTGTTAACTAACTACTAATTATACCTTACTTGAAATAATATTTTAGGCAAATAGAATGCCATAATAATTTGTGAATTTGTAAATTAAATCTTCTACTTAAAAACAATTTTATACGATCCTATAGAATATTAAATTACCAACAAAAATATTTATTTTAAATCTAAATTCTTATTTAGCCAGGTCTACAAAGTCCTACATTAAATGAACTTTCCTATTTCTCTAGGCTTAAGCTTTTGTAATCCAACATTTCTTTAGAATCTAACAGAATGATGGTTGCTTTTTCAAATTCTTGGTTGGGAATCATGAGCTCTTTTGCATCTAGTAATATTCTGTAATGAAGGCGACATTTAAACACAACTGTAATATTCTGTAATGAAGGCGGCATTTAAACACAACTGAGGATTATATGAGTTGCGTTTCAATAGGAAATTTGACTTCTCAAAATATATTGACAAAATTAGCCCAAATTTCCAACTGTGTATTCCTTTCTGGCTTATTTTTTGTTTGTTTTATTGAGACAAATTATACTACCTAGTCCACTGAAAGTATCACTACGTCATTCCACTCTCTAATCACCTGTCTTATTCTGAGTGCTAGAATTCCTGGCTTGTATCACATTGTCCTACAATAGTTTTCTTTTTTTATTTAATCTAGATACAGACTAGCAATTCTGAACTTCTCCAATAATATTTTCCGTTAGACTGATGGCTCAGATTGTTCATGTACTATTTTCAAAGATGTTCTAACATTTGAAACAGGATATGAACCTTTTCAGATGCTGTGAAGGGGTCTCTGATTCATTCCTCCCCGGATCTGATCCCTTTATTAATGATGAGTTGACTTTCTTACTATCTTTGTTCTCACCTATGTAATATTCTCAATCTTTTTGGGGAAATTTCACTTGAGGACTTTCTAATATTAAAAATTATCACTTGATTTTATTCTTACTAAGGATATATTTTCTAACTTTTCTACATAATCTGACAGTTGTTCCATATGTGTGTTTGAACATATAAGTGCCTCTGTGTGTATGTGCGTGTTTGTATGTATATATGTATGCAAAAACCTCAAGCTCTTCTTCAGCACTCTTCCTCATAACTAGTATTCCATCACTTGAGACATTCTTCTAATGCATCTTTTGGCCGGTTAATTATAGTGTCTCAAAGACTGTTTTGCCCAAGCTGGATGCAAACTGAACTTCCCAGACTCCTTTACATTCTTAAGTTTTATTTCTCCAGGGGTATCAACTTTTGAACTACAATCATTTTTGTGAGTGTAAAATCTAATCTGTTTCACAGATTTGTATCTCGAGTTCATATAAAGACAGATGACTATACACATTACTTATGCTGAGTATACACTGTTAGAAATGTGATCCTAAGCAGGTTTCAAGTGGTTCACACTGGTAATCCTAGCTAATTAGGAGGCTGAGATCTGAGGATTGCAGTTCAAATCCAGTATGAGTAGAAAAGTTTCTGAGGCATTTATCTCTAATTAACCAACAGAAACCTGGAAGTGGTGTGGGGCTCAAAGGTAGAGAAAAAGTTTTGAGCTGAAGAATAGAGGGACAGGGCCCAGGCCTAGATTTCAGGCCCCACTACCATCAAAAAAAAAAAAAAGAAAGAAAAGAAAAAGAAAAAGAAATGTGATCTTAGCCACTAGTTCATTGCTAGTATAATTCCTGTGCACTCGACATGGCCTTTTTTCCAGTTAAGTCCATGGTCTTATATATGAATTGCTTGGAACCAGAATTATTCTTCCATTCTACTTTTTACAAATTTGAATGATTAGCTATAATGATTTAGAGCTATTAGAAGAAAGAGAGTGGTCTCATCCTTCATGTTCCACTTAGTAGTAATGCTTTCTCTATGTCACTCCCATAGATCTGCATACTGGCCATGGCTTTATTATTTTAAAATTGTCTTATTTGAAGAGTCTTCTATAGTGTATAGAACCATTTTACTTAAATACAGAATTTCTCTTCTCCTATTCCTATTGTTTCTCCTTCTGTTACCTTATGTACACTTGGGTAATACTACACAACACAAACACTGAAAAAATTTTTCTGAGAACCTTCTTCCCACTTAAAATAGGTCTTTTTTTTAAATTTAATTTAATTTTATTTGAGAAGATACTGTACTTAGGAGTTACAATTACATGGGCAGGATAATGCGTACATTTCTTACCAAGCATTGCAGCCTCCTATTTTGTTTACTCTTCACATCCCTTCCCAGCTTCCCCCCTCCCCCCAATCCCAATCCTTCTCCTTCCCCAACTTCCACCTCGCCCCCCGCACCGACGTTGTCAAGCTCGTTTTGGACATGACAACTTGTACTTCTCATTGTTGCAACAGGTCCACCTGTATCCTTAAACAACTGGTTTTTCCCCATCTCCTCCACAAGTTATACTGACATCAAATGTAGTGAAAGCAGGGGATATACTGTGGGGGAGGGACATACAAAGCAACAAAGAGATAATCTTATAAATGCGTTAGAAACACATGCATGAAAGAAAAAAACATTAAAATACACATCTAAGGGTTCATTTTCCTGACATCACATTATCTGACCTTTTCCGCTTGACTCATACATATACTAGATATTACAAATAAGGGAAACCATGGGACCTATGTTTCTTTGGGCCTGGCTTACTTCACTTAATATAATTTTTTCCAAGTTTTTCCATTTCCTAACAAATGGGGCAATATCATTCTTTCTGATGGAGGCATAGAATTCCATTGTGTATATATACCACATTTTCTTGATCCATTCATCTATTGAGGGGCATCTGGATTGGTTCCATATCTTAGCTATGGTAAATAATGCTGCAATAAACATAGTTGTGCTGGTAGCTTTAGTGTGGTCTTGTTTTTAAACATTTGGGTAAATGCCCAAAAGTGAGATTGCTGGGTCATAAGGGAATTCCATGTGAAGTCTTTTGAGGAACCTCCATACTGCTTTCCAAAGTGGTTGAACAAGTTTACATTCAAACCAAGAATGAAGTAAGGTTCCTTTCTGTCCACATCCCCTCCAGCATCTGTTGTTGTTAGAGTTCTTGATTTTTGCCGTTCTAACGGGAGTGAAGTGATATCTCAATGTTGTTTTGATTTGCATTTCTTTTATGGCTAGGGATGTTGAACATTTCTTCATGTGTCTATTGGCCATCCTTCTTTCTTCTTCAGAGAAGTTTCTCTTTAAGTCTTTCACCCACTTATTTATTGGGCAGTTGTTTCTTTGCGGATTTGTTGTTGGGGGGTTTAATTTTTTGAGTTCTAAGTATATTTTAGATATGAGACCCTTGTCCGTTGTATGGCTAATAAATATCTTCTCCCAATCCGTGGGCTTTCTATTGATCTTGCTAACTATGTCATTTGCCCTGCAGAAGCTCTGCAACTTTATGCAATTCCATTTGTCCAACCTTTCTTTGATTTGTTGTGTTTCCGGGTCTCTATTCAGAAAATTTCCACCTGAGCCAAGGAGACCTAGGGTTTCTATCACCCTCACCTAGGAGAAAATAAAAATAAGAGCATTGTAGTATAAGAAACAAATTATATTAAAAGATGCCAATATAAACTATCATCAACAACACACACCTAGTATTTGTTTCTCATACCTGTAACACTAACTATAGCAAGGATTATATATGTGAGCCCGAGGCACCAAGCAGTTCATCATTTTAAAAATGTCTATTTGAAGACAGGTGCCAGTGTCTCATGCCTATAATCCCAGCTACTCACGAGGCTTAGATCTGAGTATCACAGTTCAAAGCCAGTCCCCATAAGACTCTTATCTCCAATTTGCAACTCAAAAACCAGAAGTGGCCTGTGGCTCAATTGGTAGAGTGCTACTTAATTTGAGCACAAAGGCACAGGGAAAGTGCCCAGGCCCTGAGTTCACCCCACAACTGACTCAAAAAATAAATAAACTTTTTAATGGCTGAATTTCTTGTGAATTAAAATGACAGGTGTGGTATACAATTTTATAGACTACAACAGATCTCGTTATATTTGCAGTTAGAAAAAGCAACAGCACCTAACTAAAGGATTTTTTTTTCATAAACTGGGGCAGACTGGTCTTTAATTAGAGGAAATTGCTGGACTCATATATAGTTTTTTTTGGTTGGTTTTTGTTTTAATTTTAGAACAGGATGAGAAACATTATTTCTGCCAATGGTCATTTGGATATGTTTAACATCATTCACAGGCCATGTAGAATTAACAGTAAAGACAAGACACAGTCAACTGGCAATAAACCTACTCGTTTTTATGCCATGTTCCAAGGGAATTGTTTAGCTTATATGTCCCTATGGCCTATAGTTTCCTATTCTTGTTTTAATCAAAATACAAGTATGTTCTACCAATTCAGATTTTAGCCAGGCAATATGTAGTATTAGTGCTAAGAGTCGAGGAAAATTGTAACACAACCAGGGAAGCATAAAACCAACACTTTAGTAGCTGGACACTGAAGACTCAGGCCTATAATCCTAGCTACTCAGGAGGCTGATGATCACAGTTCAAAGACAGCAGGAGTGAGAAAATTTGTGACTCTTCTCTTCAATTAACAACCAAAAAGCCATAAAGGAAGATGGGGCTCCAGAGGTAGAGTAGCCTTGATTAAAAAACCCAGGGGCAGCACACAATCATGATTTCAAGCTGAAGGTCAGGTACACAAATAAAAAAAAACATCAACAACAACAAAAAAAGAAACTGGGAAAAAGCTAAGGAAAGGATGCCATTGTCTATAAGAAAAATATACACATGACATGAATTGTGGAATGGTAAACTCACTGTACACACCTTAGTAACAAGTACATTTAAAAAATAATCTGAGAAAACCCAAAGCCATGGGCCTTATGATGTGCATCTGCTTTCCAGAATTTCAAAGTTCCATCATCTGAGCTGGTACCTCACGGGTTGAAGCCCAGGGAGATTAGTAAATATGAGGGCAGAGATCTTTTCAGAATATCCCACCAAATCTTTGCTTATGTTAGGCAAAAAACGAAACAAAGCAAGGAAAATAGACTTTAAGGTTAATTAGGCTGCTATTAAAGATTCAGATGTTGGTATACTTTGTGGAAGGGAAGGGAAAAATGGTTTAAATAGGGATGCAGGTGGAGCCATTGCAACACTGAGATGTACAACATTTTATGTCAAAAAATGAACTTAACAAATTTGGCGGGGGAGGTGGGGGATGGGAAGGGATAGGAAGGGGAAACAAAGGAGGAGGCAACAATGCTTCATAAGAAATGTACTCATTACCTTGCTCATGTAATTGTAACTTCTCTGTATGGTATTTTCACAATTAAAAAAAATTTTAAAAAAAGATTCCAGGCAAAATTATACTGTTACATGATAAGTTAGTACATATGTTTTGTAGATACTGAACACACATGTGTCAGAAAAAATATCCATGGATTCAAAACTGGAAACACTGAAGTGTCAAATCCCACATAAATCCAAAGACATTAATTGTTGGAGATTTTAACACACCACTCTCCCCACTAGATAGATCAACTCGGCCAAAACTCAACAGAGAAACCACAGATCTAAACAGCTGCATAGATCAACTAGATTTAACAGACATTTCCCGAATATTTCACACAGCAGCATCAGAATAAACGTTCTTCTCAGCAGTACATGGAATATTTTCTAAAATAGACAACATTTTAGGCCACAAAGCAAACGTCCAAATTCAGAAACATTGAAGTTATACCTTGCATTCTCTATTACCACAAGGGAATAAATTTTGAACTCAACACCAAAAGCCACCAAAGAAAGTCCGGTATCATATGGAGGCTGAACAACACACTGCTGAATCACGAGTGGGTCATGGAAGAGATTAGAAAGGAAATTGAAATGTTCATGCTATTCAACAAAAATGAGCACACAAATTACCAGCTACTCTGAGACACAGCAACGGCAGTACTCAGAGACAAGTTTATAGCTCTGAGCTCCTACATCAACAAATTGGAGAGATCGGAAACCAACAATTTAATGACACATCTAAACCTCCTTGAAAAAGAGCAGCAAGTTAAACTCCAATCCAGTAGACGGAAAGAAATAATTAAAATTAAATCAGAATTAAATGAATTAGAATAAAAAAAACTATAGAAAGAATCAACAAAACAAAGAGTTGGTTTTTCGAAAATATTAACAAAATTGACAGACCCTTAGAAATCTTATCAGAAAAAGAAGAGAATACACCCAAATTAATAAACTCAGAGATGAGAATGGAAACATCACCACGGAAACCACCAAGATTCTGAACATTATAAGGGAATATTTCTCAAAACTTTATGCTAATAAGTTTGACAACTTGACAGAAATGGACCATTTCCTAGCAAATATTGACATGACAAAACAAAACCAAGATGAGTTAAACCAGCTTAACAGGCCAATATCAAGCATTGAAATAGAAACAGAAAATAAGAGACCTCCCAGCTAAGAAAAGTCCAGGATCAGATGGTTTTACAGTGGAATTTTACAAGGACTTCAAAGCAGAGCTCACACCCATACTCCTCCAACTCTTCAATGAAATTGAAAGAGAAAGTTCACTACCGAACACACTCTATGAAGCCATCATAACCCTCATCCCAAAACCAGGCAGGGACTCATCAAAGTAAGAGAAGTATGGACCCATTTCTTTGATGAACATTGATGCAAAACTTTTCAACAAAATTTTGGCCAATCGACTTCAACAATTCATCCAAAAAATCATACACCACGATGAAACAGGATTCATTTCAGAGATGCAAAGACGGTTCAATATACGCAAATCGATTAATATTATACATCACATCAACAGGAGCAAGGATAAGAACCACATGGTTATCACAATAGATGCAGAAAAAGCATTCGACAAGACCCAACACCCCTTTATGATGAAGGTTTTGGAAAAATTAGGAATCCATGGGACATTCCTCAATACAATAAAGGCTATATATGACAAACCTACAGCCAGCATTATACTTAATGGTGAAAAACTAAAGCCATTTCCTCTTAACTCAGGAACAAGACAAGGATGTCCACTCTCTCCACTTCTCTTCAATCTAGTAATATAATGCCTTGCTACAGCAATAAGACAAGATGCAAACATAAAGGGGTTCCAAATAAGGAAAGAAGAAATAAAACTCTCCCTCTTTGCAGATGACATGATCTTGTATTTAAAGAATCCCATAGACTGCACTCCCAAATTTCTCAAACATTCAAAAATTTGGCAAAGTAGCAGGGTATAGAATTAACCCTCAAAAATCAATGTCTTTTCTCTATGCGAACAATGAGAAAAGTGTGGCTGAAATTAGGAAACTAACTCCATTTGTAATAGCCCCTCAAAAAATAAAATACCTAGGAATTAACTTAACCAAAGAAGTGAAGGCCCTCTATGATGAAAACTTTAAAATCTGAAAAAGGAAATCCAAACAGAACTTAGAAAATGGCAAAACATCCCATGCTCCTGGATTGGAAACATTAACATCACGAAAATGGCATGACTTCCCAAGGTTATCTACAAATTCAATGCAATACCTATCAAAATTCCACCCTCATTCTTCAAAGAAATAGAAGAGGCAATCCAAAAATTCTCATGGAACAATAAAAGACCCCGAATAGCAAAAATGCTCCTCAATGGAAAGAACACTGCTGGAGGAATATCAATACCAAATTTCAAACTCTACTATAAAGCCATAATAATCAAAACCACTTGGTACTGGCACAAGAACAGACCTCAGGACCAATGGAATATAAATGAAAACCCAGAAATGAACCTACATGCATATAGCCAACTAATCTTTGATAAGGGAGCTAACATAATAGAATGGAAGAAAGACACCCTCTTCAGAAAATGGTGCTGGCAAAATTGATTAACTACTTGTAGAAAACTAAAACTAGATCCTTATATATCACCCTGCACCCGAATCAACTCCAAATGGATTAAAGACCTCGGAGTCAAAGCAGACACTCTGAAAACATTACAGGATGGAATAGGAGAAACCCTAGGTCTCCTTGATTCAGGCCGAAATTTTCTTAATTTAGACCCAGAAACCCAACAAATCAAAGAAAGGTTAGACAAATGGGATTGCATGAAGTTGCAGAGCTTTTGCATGGCAAAAGTCATAGCTAGTAAGATCAATAGAAAGCCCACAGATTGGAAAAAGATCTTCACTAGCCATACAACGGACAAGGGTCTCATATTTAAAATATACTTGGAACTCAAAAAATTAAATCCCTCAACAACAAATCCTCAAAGAAACAACTGCCCAATAAATAAGTAGGCTAATGACTTGAAGAGAAACTTCTCTGAAGAAGAAAGAAGGATGGCCAATAGACACATGAAGAAATGCTCAGCATCCCTAGCCATAAAAAATGCAAATCAAAATAGCATTGAGATACCACCTCACCCTAGCTAGAATGGCTGTAATCAAAAACTCTAACAACAACAGATGCTGGAGGGGATGTGGACAGAATGGAACCTTACTTCACTGTTGGAGGGAGTGTAAACTTGTTCAACCACTTTGGAAAGCAGTATAGAGGTTCCTCAAAAGACTTCACATAAATCTCCCCTATGACCCAGCAATCACACTTTTGGGCATTTACCCAAATGTTTACAAACAAGACCACACTAAAGCTACCAGCACAACTATGTTTATTGCAGCATTATTTACCATAGCTAAGATATGGAAGCAACCCAGATGCCCCTTAGTAGATGAATTGATCAAGAAAATGTGGTATATATACACAATGGAATTCTATGCCTCCATCAGAAAGAATGACATTTCCCCATTTGTTAGGAAATGGAAAAACTTGGAAAAAATTATATTAAGTGAAGTAAGCCAAGCCCAAAGAAACAAACGTCCCATCGTTTCCATAATTTGCAATATCTAGTATATGTATGAGTCAAGCAGGAAAGGTCAGATAATGTAATGTTAGGAAAATGAACCCTTAGATAAGTATTTAAATGTTTTTTTTTCTTTCATGCATTTGATTCTAACTCATTTACAAATTATTTCTTTGTAGCTTTGTATGTCTCTCCCCCACAATACAACCCCTGATTTCACTATGTTTGATGTCGGTATAATTTGTGGAGGAGATGGGGACAAACATGTTGGTTAAGGATACAGGTGGACCCGATGCAACTATGAGAAGTACAAGTTGTCATGTCAAAAACGAACTTTATAACTTTGGTGTGTGGGGGGCGGGTTTGGGTGGGGGGGCGTGCAGAGGCTGGGAAGCGATGTGAAGGTTCAACAAAGGAGGAGGCAGCAATGCTTGATAAGAGATGTACTCATTATCTTGCCCACGTAATTGTAACCCCTCTGTAGAATATGTTTACAAAAAATTAAAATTAAAATTAAAGAAAAAAGAAACACTGAAGTGTAAGGTATATTAATTAGGTAAGTTTCATTAGGTAGCCATCGAAAAGAACACCACATGGTATTCAGTCAGGTAAAGTAGTTTATTTACCTAACTGCTGCCCATGCCATACATGGCAGAGCGGCATGTAAAAAAAGGTGGAGCAACCTAACCTAGTGTCAGGACATATCTAGGCCAAGGATTGGATGAGAAGTGTTACCAGAGGCTGACCAGGTTGTGACTTAGCAGGAGGGGGAGGTGGCTATCTCCAGGTGTGTCAGATACCTAGGTAACACATAAAGGGTGGAAACAGCCAAGAAATGGGGGGGGGTGTCTGCATAGGGTCTGCACGCTGGGGCAGACCTAATACCAAATACAGGTAGTTCCTCTGGCATGTGACTTCTGACTCCATTCTCTATCACTTTCTTTCTTTCTTTCTTTCTTTCTTTCTTTCTTTCTTTCTTTCTTTCTTTCTTTCTTTCTTTCTTTCTTTCTTTCTTCCTTCCTTCCTTCCTTCCTTCCTTCCTTTCTTCCTTCCTTCCTTTCTTTTCTTTCTCCTTCCCTCCCTCCCTCTCTCTATCTCTCCTCTCTTTCAATCAACCTCCCACTCTCCTCTACCTCAGTATTCTCAACTCTCAAATAATGAACACTTGCTGAGTTGAACTCACAGGCTGGGAAGAACAGCTCAATTGGCAAATGTGAAATTTAATTTAATATTTCCTCACACCTCTACCACAGGTCACTGGAATCAAATTGTGAACACTTAGCAGCATGGCATTTCAAGCCTTTTGGAAGAGGAAAGCAAGCAAATACATTGCATTCTGTGAGGTCCACCCAGGGAAGATGAGGCAGAGTCCTTCCTCCTCTTGGCTAAATCCCAGCCCAGTTTTTGGATCAGGAGAGGTGACTGCCTCCAAGTGAACCAGGGATCTATATGACACAGGTACTGAGCAGCAACTTAGCCTCTTGTGGTGCTGAGATGAATGGCATGATTCAACATGATCCACTGTTTTGTTGAGTTTGATACTTCCTAAATTTTTGGTATATATATATATATATATATATATATATATATATATATATATATATATATATATATATATATATATATATGTATGTATTTATATACTAAGTGACATGTAAATAAAATAAAATGAATAAATTACAATGAATAAATTTAACGAACTGATACCATTTGCAAATAATTATTGTACCTTAATAAATTAATGTCTTAAAGTATCCAATGCTATATCACACTTACATGGATGTTGATCTTCTTCAGCGTTTTAATTTAATTTATTTATTTTATTTATTTTTTTGGGGGGGTCCAGTCGTTGAGTCTGATCTCTGGGCATGGTCGCTGTCCCTCAGCTCTTCAGCTCAAGGCTAGCACTCTACCACTTGAGCCACAGTACCAATTCCGGCTTTTTTTCCTGCTTATGTTGTGCTGAGGAATCAAACCGATGGCCTCATGCATGCAAGGCAAGCGCTCTACCACTGAACTACCTTCCCAGCCCCTTCAGCTTTTTTATGATATTGGTTTTTTTCTTTGTTGTTCAGATGAAAAAGCCTGCAAATAAATATACTTGTCTGACGTTCCTTTCTTTAGAAAATGAAAGGCAGTTTCATAATCTGGCTCTTTATGTGTCATCAAAATAATTTTTTTATAATTTCAAGTACATATTGTCTTAGACTTAGATCTCACTCATTTTCTTCTAAAAATACCTATGGGAAGGAGAAAATGAAGGATCATTCTGTTACTTTGGGAGCTTCTGTTCTTAAACACTGCAATAAATATTATGAATATCAACCTCTGAAACTATTCAGAAAGATGACTTGAAAGTTAACTTTCTACACACGCATGCTAGTCCCTCATCTAAATCACAGAACTTAAAATAAATAACATTTTAGCTGGGAGCCAGTGACTCATGCCTGTAATCCCAGATACTCAGGAACTGAGATCTGAGGATGGTAGTTCAAATCTAGCCCTAGCAGGAAATCTGTGACACTCTTACCTCCAATTAACCACCAGAAAACCAGAAGCGTCACTGTGGCTCAAGTAGTACAGTACTAGCCTTGATCTAAAGAGCTTAGGGACAGCACCCAGGCCTGGAGTTCAAGCCCCATGACCAAGAAAAATAAAAAAGGATAAAAAAGGGGGAAAGCAATTTTAACGCTATTATGCACATATGCACAAAAATTGTCTAGAAATAAAATTATAACAGCCCCAGGACTGGCAAAAAAAGAGATTAAAGTGAAATTGCCTTCAATCATTCATTTAGTCAATCTATACACAGGGCAGGCTCTTGGAATTCACATCACTAACTAAAGGGGTAGAATTTGAGAGGATCACAGTTCAGAACCAGTGTGCAAGGAAAGTAATAAGATTTTCATATCATCCTAAAGTCTTGCATGTTGGAATTCATTTGTGTTCCCAGCTGCTTTGAAGAAAGAACTGTGGAACTTAACCTTTGTTCAGCCATCAGCAAAATTGATAACCTATGAGCAAAGTAACTAAATTGATAAAGGATTCTTTTAATGGTAGAATACTTGTTGAGCAAACAAAATATCTAAATTCATACTCATTTCCTAAAAGAGGAAAGAAAAGTGAAGAAAGAAAGAGAAAAGAAAGAGAAAGAAAAGATAATAGAGATGGAGGAGGAGAGAAGGGAAGGAAGGAAGGAAGGAAGAAAGAAAGAAAGGGAAGAAGAAAGAAAAGGAGAAAGAGAGGTATAAATAAACATCTCAGCATGTGTCAGATGTTAATAATAACCGTAAAACATTTTAGCTATAAATGCCATCATTTAATTCTCTGGACAGAGACATTTTGTATCAAGCCCTGTTGTACGGACTTGGGACCCCCAAATGTCCACGAGGGACCACAACCAATGCGAACAGCAAAAGAATCGTTTATTTGCAAGCTCAAGCTTGGTCTTCCGTGCACTCGGTAACGGGTGCCGGTCAGAGTCCCCAAGCACAAAATCAGCATAGCTTTTATAGTATTGAGCAAACACTTTTAGGGAATTTCCACACAAGCAGTTACATGATTGGACTGAGTCCACCCTAACTGCACTGTCCTTTTTCTGAACTATTGGCATATTCTGTTCCTGGAACACTTGGGCAACTGCTCTGATTTCTTAATGGTGAGCAGAGTTGGTGGTAACCTGTGTTTTTTTTTTCTTTCTCTTGGGGTTAGTCTGAGGGCAGCCTAGCACAAGATGGTGGGGTTAATCTCAAATTGGAGTTACTTTGGCTCTTCATTCCCTCCTCTTCCAGACCATCGGGGACCAATCATGGTCCCCTAATTGGCACAGTCTTCTATATTTACAGATTGGTATTGGGATCTCAGAACAAATAGATGGACTCTGCTGATCCTTTCTTTTACAAAGGACATCACTCTACAAGGTCCAATTGTGAGTAACAAAATTAACAGTACCAAAGGCCCTTTCATTTTCTTCCAGCAATCCTGACTCCATATATCACAGCTCACTTAATTTTTGGGGGGGGGTCCGGTTGTGGGGCATGAACTCTGTACCTGGGCGCTGTCCCTCAGCTCTTCAGCTCAAGGCTAGCGCTCTACCACTTGAGCCACAGCGCCACTTCCAGCTTTTTTCTTTTTGCTTATGTGGTGCTGAGGAATCGAACCCAGGGCCTCAGGCATGCAAGGCAAGCACTCTACCACTGAGCCATCTTCCCAGCCCCAGCTCAATTAATTTCATACCAGCTGTACTCATAAGTTCCAATTTTAAAATATACTCATACCATTTGCTACATACTTAAAATTTCTGTGGTTTGTCCTCTTTACAAACATTTTAAGACATTCCTTACTTTGTAAATCCTTTCTTATCCAGAGTATACCAATTTTTTTCCAATTCTTTTTGTAAGGCTTTCTTTACTACCCTCCTCTTCTTTATGATTCCTTGAGCTTCTTTGTGGCTAGAGTTTAAATCTGCTCTGTTTTCCTTTGACTTGTGGAAACAAGTTATCTCAGAAAGCCTCAAGGAATGGGATGAAAAGCTTGCTAGATTTTAAGGCTAAGATTAGGGTGGGTCTCATTCCTTTTACTACTTCCATTGATTTAAAAAAATCTCTCCTTTATCTTTAAAAAACACCCAGGAAGAAGCAGGTTATTACCATACCAGAGACAAACTAGGCTATGGCCCTGAAGTGCCTAAGGCAAGCCAGTGATATCCTTGCCCCCAATATCCACTGTGGGAGTAGAGGGGCTTACTAGATATCAGCAAAAAATGTCCCACAAATCTTATTTTGTAGCAGATTTCAACAGGGAAGCATTCTCAGGTGATGGAATCAAGCAGGAGTTCAGTCTATTTTACTGCGATGGAGGTGGTCTGGGTGATGATGTAGATTTCCTCCAGGTGACTGCCAGGCTGTCGTTGAACTTTACCCATTAGCATGTGCAGCAGCAGCACCAGCAGCAACAGCAGCAGCAGCAGCAGCAGCAGCAGCAGCGGCAGGGTCTCTCAGTGGCTCCAAGGGACAGTCACACCTCGTGCTGAGCTGCAAATTCCTACACAACCTGGATAAGGACACATGACATATGCTTGGCAGGCTGTGACCCCACTAGATTTTAAAACTATTTAGACAATAGCCCGGGACAATTTACAAAGTTGCCAACATTTTAAACTAGATAGTTCTTTTAATAAGGCTAGGATTTTCTAGGCAGATATAGAGGGCTCAGGCCCATAATATTATTTCCCATGTCTTGTCTTTTCCTTCTGTCTGTTTTGCCACCTTTTTAAAAAAGTGAATCTGGTCCCTTGTTCTTAAAAGGGGATGATGGGCAAAGATTCATCTTCTGTCACTTCTTCAAGCTGACTCAGGGATGTTGATCCTAGTTAGCCAGGAGTCAATAACCATAGCCTATTTTACAAAGAGGTTATCAGGGTTAAATGTCATTAAGAACAATCTTTTAACTTTCAAAAAATGCACAGACCTTTGTTCTGGCTATAGCAGTGGAGCTTATTTAGACTTTTGGTTTGCAAAAGGATCTTTCTGGATGGCATAGTAATGTGATCTCTAGTAACATAAGAATGTCTGAGTTACCTAAGCAGGCCTTCAGACAGATATCAATAGAAACACACTCTCAGGTTTACAAAGATTTTTTTTCCTGAGCAGATGAATTTCATGTAGCTGGCATCAGCTCAAAATTTACTGCCAATTAGAGCTTTTGGCACATACAGGTGTTGGGATCTAAACTATGTTCCACATTTTAAAACCTTATCTTTTTAGTACTATCACAGATGACTGACGAGTTCCTGTCCCTTACAAGGTAGATAGGCATAGACATTAGGCATCCTTACAAAATATGTTCCCATGACCCCCTGGCTCTGACCAATTTTTGAAAGGCCAACCACAAATGACTCTAGGATCTGACATTATTTCTGCCATCCAAGCAGTGGCTTATGGTCTCTGGATGCTCCTCCATTTCTTTCATCCCAGGAGTGTCTTCTCCACACTGGGAAAAATGCCTCATTGGCATTTCCCTTAGTTGCTGAACTTGAACTCAGGGCCTGAGTTTTGCCCCTCAGCTCTACAGCTCAAGGCTATCACTCTGCCACTTTGAGTCCTAAAGCAACTCTGCTTGCTCTTTCAGATATCTTTTGGCTGAGTAGAGGTGACAGTTTCACAAGGACCTTTTTCTGCCTGGGCTGGCGTGGAACCAGTTTACAGTTCAATAATTCTCATAAAAGGCCACTTTCCTCCACTTAAAAGCAACAAGGTGGTCAACATAGAAGTGTCTTTTAAATATGTTCTTACCTGGAAATTACTAAAAGCCAAAGGTACATCTAATAAACTTACACGAATCTTCACTCCTTTTTGTGGACCTGCTGGGAACTGTTACAAGAAAAACCTATGAGAGCAAACTAAACTAAGTATTAAGCAATTATTTTGGTAATCCTAATTTTTCCTTTTAGCACTTTGAGGCAAATGTTTAGAACATTTTTACTTTTAAGCTTTATATACAGAAATCAATTCCTAATTTGTAATCTCCATTTTAATATTCTATACTTTAGTTTTTAGTTGCATTTTGAATAATCCCTTGACCTCTCAAGGCTAGGTGTCACTCATTTCCTCTTGGCTGCTTGTTTTAAAACTGATACACATTAAAACATTTAAACTCAAATAAAAATTTTTTCTTATTGCAAAAATTATAATCACCATCACTGTACCAAGAAGCTAGACTTAACACCATTATGCCTTAAAAAATATCCAATAGCAGAATATCATTGAGAACAAATCGCATTATATAAATAAACTTTTTAACCCTTTTTAAGGCCTTCTTAATTTTAATTTTAACACATCCAAGGGACAGTTTTAGCAATGCTAATCAGATCATTACATCATTCAGTTTTACCATCATGTTTCCAGTGTCTATCTGAAGGTAAAAGGTACAGAATAAAGATGACCCACTTAGCCCTTCCTGTGTAATGGGCACGCACCCAGTCCGATCTTTAGGGTTAGATGAACTGCGTTTGTGCCAGCTTGCCTTCTTTCACCATGCATGGTTCCACTGTGCATGACCAGCTGACTTGCAGTTCTGCATGTTCACCCTTCACTCCTAAAAATAGTCCTTCTCCTGTCTTCTAAGTTTCTCCTTGTTGTTAAGCCAGATAACTTGATTACAGTGTAAAGAGACTTATGCATTCTAAAATACCAGATTTTCTAATTTTCAAGTTAAAGAATCTTTAAAAAGCCATTTGAAACAAAGTAAAAAATCTTTAAAATTTTTTTGTTAATGTCCAAACCTCATAACCTTTTGAATTTTAAATTTAAACTCACCCAATTGTTACAGAATGCTGAAAATGTCTATCTTCAACATATTAACAAACACATACAAAACACACTCACACAGATCTTTAAGCATGCAAAAATAAAAACAACTTGTACATACATTTTCTAAAATTTTCAAACAAAACTTTAAGATAATATTTCTTTTAAACTAAGTAACTATGTTGAGCTTCATTTTTCCTGGGCTTGCTTGTTTATGAAGGCATTTTGCCAATTAGTCTTTTGAATCCCCTCTGTTGGAGGAATGTTGGGGGGGAGGGTCACCGGAAACTAAACTGCCCTGATTTTTATCCAATTTTAGACAAGAGCCCTTTACATTTTCAGGACTAGCTGAAAAGTGAAACCCAGCCACACAGCCTTCTCTGTGACTGAGCTCAGCTGGAGGCTGGAGCTTTTATTTCCCCAGAGATGTTCAAATAAATAACAAAAACACAAAACCCAAAAACCCACATGTAAAGCTCATACCAATTCTAAAACAGAACTAGAAAACTCAATACCCAAAGGTTGAGTTTATCCCTATCAGAACTCAGTGCCGTTCTCACTCAGCAAGCTGAATCCAGAGTCTGCTGAATGAGCCTGCCACTCTCACCCAGAACTTCCCTACATCAGGAAACATAGAACAGAGAACAATCAGGTCTCAGTGAATGGAGTGATGTCTCACCAGCATTTGTTGACCCAGGGGCCTTCCAAAGTGAAAGAGAAGTCCGTCATTTTGGGGCAAGGGAAATAATTCCCTAGCGGCCATCTACTCAGACTGACAGATTCTCCCCCATATTCAGACCCTCCTGGGCCAAGGCCAAAGGCTAAGATAAACTCCAAATGACAAACAGAACACTCAACACAAAGACAGAACTTACAAAGTCACAGTGCATCATTGTAAATTGTAAACCAGACAGTGCCAAACTACAGATGGAGAGTTTCCCCAAAAATGGAAAACTTCCCAATACAGATGGAAAAATTCCCAAAAAGTGTCTGCATGAAAGTGTCAGACTACAGACAGAAAATTTCCCCAAAAAAGTCCGTACTGAACAGCACTCTACCCCGAGGGGTCTGGGGACATCTTCTCACAGACCCCGTTGACAGTCTTATAGTACGTCTACCAAGAGTCCTTACAACCAGAATACAGACCCTGTGGGAAACCAGAATTACAGATACAGAAATTGCAGGCAACCAAATATACAGAACAGCAGTGCCTTGACTTAACATCTGTTTTTTATGAGTCTCTGTGGTGGGGCATCTGGATAGTTTTATGAGGGGGATTCCACATGAACACCCAGAAATTTTGTACAGATTGAGACTCCCAAAAGACCCCCAG
Source organism: Dipodomys merriami (assembly GCF_024711535.1). Classification (NCBI taxonomy): domain Eukaryota; kingdom Metazoa; phylum Chordata; class Mammalia; order Rodentia; family Heteromyidae; genus Dipodomys; species Dipodomys merriami. Next base: position 186,752 of record NW_027202324.1, read on the forward strand.
AGACCACGACCAATATGAACAGTATAAGAGTCCTTTATTTGCAAGTCCAAGCTGGTCCTCTGTGCACTCACTAACCGGTGATGCTAAGAATCCCTGAGCACAAAATCAGCACAGTTTTATAGTATTGAACAAACAAATTTAGGGACTTTCCACACAAGCAGTTACATGATTGGTTTGAGTCCACCCGAACCGCACTGCCTTTTCTCTGAACTATTGGTATGTACTGTTCCTGGAACACTTGGGCAACTGTTTTGATTTCTTAAGGGTGGGCAGGATTGGTGGCAACCTGTGTTCTTTTTTCTCTCTCTCTTGGGATTACTCTGAGGGAAGCCTAGCACAAGATGGTGGGGTTAATCTCAAATTGGAGTTACTTTGGCTCTTCAGCCTGAATAAACCAGAGCATACCACATACAAAGCTTTGGTAAAACACAGGTCTGGCTTACACTGTTGGACCAATAGGAGTGTATGTCTACTGCGGTTGCAGGTGTGTCTTAAGGTAGGTGGAGTTTTTCATCCTGATGATCTTGCAATGATGAAATTGACTAACAACACAATTACCTGGGCAGATCTCTGCTGAGACTTTTAATATTAATTCACAGCTTAACAAAGAACAATATTTACAATGAAATATATTGAACAACCAGACGTGGTAACCAAAATAATTTTTACCTGATTCAGTGTATTTTTTACACTCTATATCACATGTACAAGTTCTTCATTCACTTCTGTGTCATTATGTTGTCTTTATTTATTTTGGTTTTGTTTTCAGAACCATGGTATAACAGGGCATTTCTTATATTTTTGTCTTCTAGTCTTCAGAAAGTCTACAGTTAAATAGGCTTAAGTTCCCTTAGTTAGAAAATTAAAAGCACATTGGGTGGGGTCTTTATCATAATTTTGTTATGATCTAAAATACGTTTTTATTTCTGGCATTTTATCTGTATAATCTCATTTCAATCTTTTCCAAAGGACACTTTAGTGGAAGGAGGAAATTCTAAGTGGATTCTGTTAGAAAATTTCTTATTTCCTTTTCTTTTTGGGGGTGGGTCCAGTCGTGGGGCCTGAAATCTGGGCCTGGGCGCTGTATCTCAGCTCTTCAGCTCAAGGCTAGTGCTCTACCACTTGAGCCACAGTGTCACTTCCGGCTTTTTCTTTTTTGCTTATGTGGTGCTGAGGAATTGAACCCAGGTCTCATGCATGCAAGGCAAGCACTCTACCACTGAGCCACATTCCCAGCCCCCTGGTAGAGAATTTCTGTTGCTAAAAACTCTGGTACATAGGAAGGTAAGCAACTCCAAAATTATTTATTATAGAGATGAGTCATCTAATACTCTTTCCTCAACGAAAAAAGAGGATTTAAAATAACTAATATTTTTTAAATTAATGGGGACAAATATGCACGAATTTGCGAGAAATAAAATGATCATTCATGAAACCTTACTGATATTTAAAGAATGGTTTCCAATAAGAGGAATCACCTTCATACATTTTCACACAATGTGTATCTGCCTGGTAACAGAACCCCAAAATAGAATAAGGCATCTAATAGCTATCTAATTTTTGTTGCCTTTTTGCAATACTGCTTTCTTATCATATTGGTTAGTATGAATTCTATGGCCAGTACAAAATCACATTTGTAATAACAGTTACTAGATTGGACCTTCATGGATGAGATGGTGTGGGTTTCTGGTGGAGCCCTCTCTGGTTAAAAGGAGGAGTTGGTATTGGCACAGTCTCTGTAGTTGAGCAGGGTGAGGCTTAGGGGGTGAAGACCAGTCTGTGTAGGGCTTTGAGACCGCAGAGAGGAGACAGGAAGTACTAGACTTGTTCGGGGTCTGGTCTCTTGTAGAGTAGGCGGGACTTTAGGAAGAAGGCTGGGTCACAGGGCTGGAGGCTGATTGGGGCAGAGCTTTGAGAAGGAAGAACAAATCTACAAAGGAGGAGGTTACTTAGAGGAAGGGTGCTGTGGGAGCATTGTGAGCCCTTGTGGGATATGCAGGATGAGGTTTGCCATAAGGCAGGGCAGTGAATGTAGGCAAGAGGCTGACAGAAGGTGGGGATTCTGGTGCAGGAATGTGGAGCTATGAGGGAGAGGCTTTTCAGGGTCTGGCTTTGAGAGGTCAGGGTGGTAAAAGGAAGACATGGACTAGTAAGGCGCAGGGTTACTGGTGGACAATGGCAGGCCTTTGGGGAGTGTGTTAGGGTGGAAGTGGGGTTTCCTGAAGAGAAGGGTGTAGTCACAATGTATGGAGGAGATTTGCAGAACCAGAGCTTTGTGAGAGCACTGATAGGATCAAGTGCACTAGAATGGTTAAGATGGGGTTTCTGGTATAGTCAGTCACCACTTTGAAAAGAGGAGTAATGTTGGGTGGGGATTTCAGTGTTGCAAGGCAGGCCATGGTCTTTGGATAGGGTTTCCAGTAGGGCAAAGCAACCTTCAAAAAGGGAATACGTAGGGACAGGGACAGGGACTTACAGTTGAGCCTGTTGAGGCTGACAGATGGAGCCCAACTGGTGCAGTTGTTTCTAGTGGAACAATGTGGGTGTTGAGAGATGGGATAGTGTGGGGGGGTATTCTAGTGTGGTTTTTCTGGAGCAAGGCAGGGCTTGGAGCCATGGGGTTAGTTGGAGGAGGGGCTTTGAGAAGGAGTGCAAGGGATACAAAGTGTAGATAATTATGGGCAGGGTATCTGGTGGAGTAGGGTGTGGATCTGCGGGAGGAGCCAATAGGGGTCGAGTTCATCTGGAGACTAAGGCAGGGCATTGAGAGAATACTTGTGGGAGGTGGAGAGGCTTGTGGGGGAACAGGACTGGCTTTCCAGTCAGGAGATGGGCTGTGTGAGAAGCTTCTAGCCAAGCAAGGTGTGGCTTTAAGGGCAGTTATAGGGAGGTGAAGGGTTTTTGTTATTGCATGATGGGTTTTGTGAGAATATGTAGGTTCAAGGCTGGGTTTGAGAGGTTAGCCCACTTAGAAGTAGGCTAGTTATGGACGGAGGTTCTGATGAAAACAGGAGGGGCTCCAGGGAGAAGGCTAGTTGGGGGTGGGGTATGAAAGGTAAAGGAGGAGCTTGGAAGTACTAGGAAAGGGGAGCAATGCAACTATGAGGGACTAGAGTAGTTAGGGTGGGGTATCTGGTGGATGAGCTGGGGATTTGAGGGAGGAGCCTGATGTAGGTAGTGTTCTTGGTGCAGCAAGGTGGGACATAGAAGGAGATATGAATGTGGCCTGGTTTCTGGTGGTGCAGAGCAGGTATTCCAGGAAGGTTTTGAGTGGAAGAGAGATTTCCCTATAGCAGAGGAGGGCTTTCAGGAAGGAGTTTGTTTGCAGTCAGGCCTTTGAAAGTTTATAGCAGAGCTACCAGGGGGTAGGTTAGTTAAGGTTGGGCTTTTTAAGGAGGAGGCTGACTGGAAGTGAGTTTCCATTCGATCTAGTCAAGTTTTATGGGAAGGAGGGATAGGAAAGGGGCAAGACTTAGTGAAGAGTGGGGCTACAAAAAATAAAAAGTTACTACTAATAAATACAATAGAAGAACACTATTTTCAGTCAGTGTCGACTTATATTACTTTTATGTATGTGAGAGATACTGGAGAAAGTAACCAAGTAATAATTCTTTCCTAGGGAAGTTTTTCTTTATTCCAGTTGAGTGAAAATAAAACCACAGTTAACATCAAGCTCAGAGGCACACAGTAGACTAAAACACATGAAGCACTGGACTTGATTCCCCAGAACCACCATAAAAGATCACAAATTAAAAGTTTAATATGTCTCACTTGGTCATAAGGGACACTATTGTCTTAAAATTGTGAATGAATAGAAATTTTACTCTGACCATTTTAGAAATCCTAAAACTAAGTAAATAGTAATGTTTTCACTTTATGCAATATTGTAAAGTATACTAAAAATAATTAGGAAAATATAAAATTGTACGCAGAAAGTTCATTCTCAAGCATCAATTCTAATCTAAAAGAATTTAAAACCAGAAAATTGCAATATAGTGAGGTTGCAACATGGTTTATTGCAGTCATCAAAATGGTGATTTAAGCAATGTGCCTTTATCATTGGATGCATCGATGTTAAAACATACCTAAGAATGGGAAGCACTACTATACAGACCCTGAAGAAAGTCAGAAGGATCTGTGAAGTTATGTTGGAATAAAATAAATGACTAATTACAGTAGGAATTGATCTTCACTAGGCCCATAAATACATTCCAGAAGAAAAGGCTACAATGAAAAATAAACAATGAAAAGGAAGCAGGCAGGCAGATCTTGAAGTAAACATTATCCAATGAACAACAGCTATTGAGGAATGATTGCAATCTTCTTTTACCTAAGTTACAGTTACTGACCTATATTCTTCCCTAATGCCAATCGAAAGGCCATGAAAATGCAGTAATTATTTTCAAGGTATTAGACTTTACAGAAAGAATTCAATGAATGTATTTCTAGAAAGTATAAAGATAGATGTCTTAGCTAAAGATTGAATAAAATATCCCCATCTCTGGCCCTCCGGGGGGGGGGAAGGTTAAGCCAAAGCACAATGAGAACGGAAAGAAGTACAGTAGTGCATACCAGTAGTTCCCAAGATGAAATGATGAATGTACCAGCGGGGAAAATCAACAAGATCATCACGGGACTTAGCACTGTAGAGTATAGAAAAGAGCAGGAGAATTACAAAGGATGCCCTTGAATATATGGCAGTAGAGCACATTGCATTGAGATCTAAAATAAGTGTAGTTATTATACAATCTACCTGTGCTCATAAGGTGCCACAAGAATGATGAACTTACGATTTACAGGACATGGAATAATCATAAACGTCTTGCTTCAGTAGTGAAGAGTTAAACCTTGATAAACTCTGTTTTGAAACACCTAACAAACTGTAAAACCAAGAGAAGAAGATTCAAAATGTGTATGTTACTTGACTGTTTGTAATAGTAGAGATAAAAAATCAAATCACATAACGTGGATGCAAAAGGATAACATTATTAAGGTAATCTTTAAACAACACACATTTTATGTGAATAGTCCTCTTTATAAATGATTTGTTTTCCTTACAGATTTTGGATGCACAAAAACAATAAAAAACAAAAACAAATCAAAGCAAATACACTTGGCAATAGAGCTGGTTGCTAGTGCCTTATCCCTATTTCTAGATAGTCATGAGCCTGAGATTGGAAGTTCATAGTTCACCGATGGCTGGGGTAGCAATCCATGAATTATTTATGTTCAGTTGTTCAATCAAAGACAGATTGAAACCTTGTATCAAATAGTACAGACTCAGTCAGTTATTAGTGAAAAAACCAAGCAAGAGTTTGAGGCTCCACGTCAAGTTTCATTGCTGGGCGGTGCGCGTGCACGCACGCAGACACACACACACACACACACACACACACACACACACACACACACACACACACACACACACACACACACACAAATGGAATGAGAGAGGAAGAGGGAGAAAAAAGGGAATATTAAGAGTTTAAAATGGGAACCTGTCTGCCAGGACTATCCTAAGCATATATTAATAAAAATGAAGGAAACCATGGAACTAGGTTCCATGACTGTTTTCCCAAGACTTTCCATTTTCTTAAGAAAGGGGCTGTGTCATTCTTTCTGATAGAAACACAAAATTTCATTGTGTATATATACCACCTTTTCTTGATCCATTCATATACAGAGGGGCTTCTAGATTCGCTCAATATCTTAGATATGGTAATAATGCTGCCAAAATCATAGTTGTAGATTTAGTGAGTTTTAGCTTGAGATCATTTCCACAAATGCCCAGAAGTAGGATTGCTGGCTCCAGAGGTATGTACATTTGACCTTACGAAATGATGCTAATTGAAATGAACTCCAAGATATGGAAACAAGTCATTTTTTTTCAGATGTCAACCTTGATATCTCTAAAGTAGTGTATCTAGATCTTATTTTATTTCATTTGTCTTTTTCCATTGATTTATGTCTGGCAATCTCTGTCTTAATTCTGGTACCTTCCATTTTGTATATACATTTATCTGATTTGGAGAAGGAAAGGAAAAACATAATTATGAAAAAAGTACAAAGAGCGACCCACTGCAACAATGATATTCACAAGACACTATGTCAGAAATGAACTTGAGGGAGTTCCGGGAAGATGGCGGAGGAGAAGCTGGAATCTGAACAAGCTCTCACATAGAAAGGAGTTTTAGAGTTCCAGTGAACAGTCCTAAGCCAGAGAATCACACCAAGTGTGTCATCACAGGACAGAGAGTTAGACAAGAGAGGGGAAGCCAAGGAAACGCAGCAGCTGCCGCTCCGGCGGCGGGGCCGCGGCGGCGGCGACCACCGCCGCGGAGACATACCTGAGACACAGAGAGTCGGGGACGAAGGAGCCAGACGCAGCAGACGAGCGGATTCTACTCAACACCAACAAGAACCGACAAGGAGCAAACATCTTCATCCTGCTGTTTGCAGACCAGAGACGACCTAGGATCCAAGACTCGGCGTGAGTACAAGCCCGACATCCTCACTCCTCAGGGAGCAGAGGAGGGAAGGCCACCCCTCCCCCCCCAGCACCTGTGATCTCCATCTTGGATACCGACAAAGTTCGGAGGAGCTGCTAGCCCCAGCTCAGGCCTTGGAATAAAATGAGTCATTTAGCAGGTCACAAGAACTTAACAGCGAAGTGACCTGCCAGACTCAGCTCCATCCAGGGAAAAGTCACCCAGCTCAGGCGCCAGCCATCAGAGTGCCATGCTTCACTGGGTAACCAGAGCCAGAGGCTGCCCCTCCCTCTAGCAGCCTCGACAATCAATTGAAAAACGGAAACCCTGAGAATGGCTCCAGGCTGGGCGCTGTGAGCTTTATCACAAAATAGCCCCAGGGAAAAGCTACTGTTTATTGAAAGGCCTCAACTCTACCCAGAACCTAGCCTCATCACCACATCCCCCTCTTTTCTGACTCTCAAAGCAGACCACCCTCCCAGAAAACTAACCTGGGAGGGGGATCTCAAAATCTTGGGTAAAGCAGAACATTTTTCTGCCTCTTCCAACCAACCGACTTAAGAAACCAATCAAGCCACAGGACCTCAAGCTGACCAGAGACTCCAACAAGAGACTGGTTGCAGACAAAAGGGAGATACAGGATTCATCCCACTCCTCCCCCCCCCAAAAAAAAAATCAAAAGACTTTTTTTTTCTTTTTTTCTTCTTCTTCTTCTTTTCTTTTTTTTGCTTGTTTTTTGTTTTTTGTTACCATATATATATATATATATATATATATATATAAATTTTTTCCCTTCTAAAACTTTTATTAATCTTTAATTTTTGCCTCTTCTGAAAAAATAATTGTTTTCCAGTAACCTTTTTTTTTTCTCATCTTATAATTTTTATTTTAGGAATACGTGAATAAGAGTTTTCCTTTCTTTTCTTGTCTTCTTTCTCTTTTTCTTTCTTTCTTAATTATCTTTTTGTTTTTTATCTAGCTCTACTGAACTTCTGATCTTTTCTTCTCCCGTTCCCATCCTTAAAGCTTTTCACATCTCCTCTATGTCCCTCCCCTTCTCTGAACATATTCACATTCCTCTCTAAATAGACGGTCTTTTAACCTCTATAATAACATTAATTTTTACATTTCTATTCTTTTTCTGGTCTCTCTTTATTCCCCTTTCCGTCTCTTCTTTTTCTCTCTCTCTCTACTTGCATCCTACCCAACTCATTTCCTGCACTGTGATTAGGACATAGTTAACTCTCCCTGTGCCTCCCCACACCAATCTATTCCTATTTTTTACCCACATCTCTCCCTAATCCTAATAATTTCTGGTTTTCCAAATTCTTTTCTGCGGTTCCAAGTCCTTTAACATATAGTCGTTTGATGTTGAATAGATGTATCTGTTGAACTAGATTGTATCTGTAGACTATTGACTGTACAAATGCAAACTTTGGTTGATGGTTGCCTTAAGATAGTGTTCTAGCACAACACTGGTGCAATCTTTATCTCAAATGGGCCGAGTAAGCCGGAAAAACACAAGAAAAATGGCAAATTCGGGTATCTCAATTCCCAACCTTGATAATCAGAGATTAGAACAGATAAAGAATAATCCAGAGGAGAGTTCCCAAATAGCTCTACAAACACTAATAGCAAACATGATAAATGAGAAGTTTGACAATGTACAAAGGACTCTGTATGAGCGTGATAGGGAGAGAGAGGAGGCATCCCAGAAGTTTATACAGGAATATCATAAGCGTGAGGAAGCTTCTCAAAAACTGATACAGGATTTGCGTGAACAACTTGAGAATACTCAAAGAGAAAGGGAGGAATGGCGTGAGCAGGCAGAGAACACTCAAAGAGAACTGCAGGAATCCCACAGAAGGGAGGAAACTAATCAAAGAGTAATTCACGAATTAAGAGACCAGGTAGAGAATACACAAAGATCACTAAAGACATTCATGGAATCCATTAACAAAGAGCTGAAGGAAGTCAGGGAGACCACAAAGGGAATGCTGAATGGAACCCAACAGAAGGAATGGGAGTCCAAAGAAACCATAACCAATCAAATAAGTGATTTGAGAACAAACACTGAACACCAAATTAAGGAAGTAAAGAAAATCATACAAGACCTAAAACAGAGCTTCAACAAAGAACTTGAAGCCATCAAAGCTGACCAATTAGAAGGAAAAGAGATAAAAAACAAAGTAGAGAGTCTTGACAGCAGGTTAGACCATGCAGAAGATCGAATCTCAGGGATTGAAGACAGCCTAGATATTATAGAGAAAGAACATACAACCATCCAAGACAAGTCCAAGAAATATGATAGGTCTATCCAACACCTGGAAGACACCATCAGAAGGCCCAATCTAAGGATAATGGGTGTAGAGGAGCACCTAGAAACAGAAGTTAATGGTCTAGGAAATTTAACAGGATCCTAGCAGAGAACTTCCCAAACATACAAAAAGATAGGCCTATTCAGATACAAGAAGCTTTTAGAACCCCAAATAGACCAGACCAGAATAGGACATCCCACCGTCACATTATAAACCACACAGGATCAACCCAGACCAAGGAAAAGATCCTTAAAGCTGTCAAGGAGAAAAGGTTAATCACCTATAAAGGGAAACCAATTAGAATTACTTCAGATTTCTCAGCAGAGACAATCAAAGCAAGAAGAGCCTGGAATGACGTATGCCATGCCCTAAAAACAAACAGCTATCAACCAAGAATACTGTACCCAGCTAAACTCTCCTTCATAACTGAAGGCCAAATAAAAACCTTCCATAGCAAAGAAAAATTGAAACAATACATCTCCACCAAACCAGCCCTGCAAAAGATACTTAAAGATGTCCTACACATAGAAAACCAACAAGAACGCAACAAAGGCCAAGAAACTGCACCCAAACTGAGAATCCAAGAACCTTAGGAAGAACCCAGTTTTCACAGCCCCCAAGAAGGTGGATAACATGGCAGGAACCCCCAAATACCTCTCAGTCCTATCTCTTAACGTTAACGGACTGAACTCTCCAATTAAGCGACATAGACTGTCTAGTTGGATTAAAAAACAAGACCCCTCTATCTGCTGGCTGCAGGAGTCACATCTTGCCCGTAAAAACAAACATATTTTCAAAGTTAAAGGCTGGAACAAAATCTACCAAGCAAACGGCCTCCATAAACAGGCGGGAATTGCAATCCTAATATCAGATAAAATAGACTTCAAACTAAAATTCGTGGAAGAGATAAAGAAGGTCGCTACATACTAATTAAAGGATCTCTGCTTCAGGAGGATATTACAATTCTAAATATCTATTCGCCAAACAATGGAGCACCCAAATTTATCAAAGAAACACTACTTTCCCTCAAATCCCATATAGATCCAAAGACATTAATTGTTGGGGATTTTAACACACCACTCTCCCCACTAGATAGATCAACTCGGCAAAAACTCAACAGAGAAACCGCAGATCTAAACAGCTGCATAGATCAACTAGACTTAACAGACATTTACCGAACATTTCACCCAGCAGCATCAGAATACACGTTCTTCTCAGCAGCACATGGAACGTTTTCTAAAATAGACCACATTTTAGGCCACAAAGCAAACTTGTCTAAATTCAGAAACATTGAAGTTATACCTTGCATTCTCTCTGACCACAAGGGAATAAAATTAGTTCTCAACACCAAAAGCCACCAAAGAAAGTCCGGTATCACATGGAGGCTGAACAACACACTGCTGAATCATGAGTGGGTCATGGAAGAGATTAGAAAGGAAATTCAAATGTTCATGCTATTCAACAAAAATGAACACACAAATTACCAGCTCCTCGGGGACACAGCAAAGGCAGTACTCAGAGGCAAGTTTATAGCTCTGAGCTCCTACATCAACAAATTGGAGAGATCGGAAACTAACAATTTAATGACACATCTAAACCTCCTTGAAAAAGAGCAGCAAGATAAACCCCAATCCAGTAGACGGAAAGAAATAATCAAAATTAAATCAGAATTAAATGAATTAGAATCCAAAAAAACTATAGAAAGAATCAACAAAACAAAGAGTTGGTTCTTCGAAAAACTTAACAAAATTGACAGACCCTTAGCAAACCTTATCAGAAAAAGGAGAGAACACACCCAAATTAATAAACTCAGAGATGAGAATGGAAACATCACCACGGAAACAACCAAGATTCAGAACAGTATTAGGGGATACTTCTCAAAACTTTATGCTAATAAGTTTGAGAACTTGACAGAAATGGACCTTTTCCTAGCAAATATTGACATGCCAAAACTAAACCAAGATGAGTTAAACCAGCTTAACAGGCCCATATCAAGCATTGAAATAGAAACAGCAATAAGAGACCTCCCAGCTAAGAAAAGTCCAGGCCAGATGGTTTTACAGCGGAATTTTACAAGGCCTTCAAAGCAGAGCTCACACCAATACTCCTCCAACTCTTCAATGAAATTGAAAGAGAAAGCTCACTACCGAACACATTCTATGAAGCCATCATAACCCTCATCCCAAAACCAGGCAGGGACTCATCAAAGAAAGAGAACTATAGACCCATTTCTTTGATGAACATTGATGCAAAACTTCTCAACAAAATTTTGGCCAATCGACTTCAACAATTCATCCAAAAAATCATACACCATGATCAAACAGGATTCATTTCAGGGATGCAAAGCTGGTTCAATATACGCAAATCAATTAATATTATTCATCACATCAACAGGAGCAAGAATAAGAACCACATGGTTATCTCAATAGATGCAGAAAAAGCATTTGACAAGATCCAACACCCCTTTATGATGAAGGTTCTGGAAAAATTATGAATCCATGGAACATTCCTCAATACAATAAAGGCTGTATATGACAAACCTACAGCCAGCATTATACTCAATGGTGAAAAACTAAAGCCATTTCCTCTTAAATCAGGAACAAGACAAGGATGCCCACTCTCTCCACTTCTCTTCAATCTAGTATTAGAATGCCTAGCTACAGCAATAAGACAAGATGCAGACATAAAGGGGATCCAAATAGGGAAAGAAGAAATAAAACTCTTCCTCTTTGCAGATGACATGATCTTGTATTTAAAGAATCCCATAGACCCCACTCCCAAATTACTCAAGCTGATTCAAAACTTTGGCAAAGTAGCAGGTTATAAAATTAACCCCCCAAAATCAATGGCTTTTCTATATGCCAACAATGAGAAAAGTGTGGCTGAAATTAGGAAAGCAACTCCATTTGTAATAGCCCCACAAAAAATAAAATACCTAGGAATTAACTTAACCAAAGAAGTAAAGGACCTCTATGATGAAAACTTTAAAATCTTGAAAAAGGAAATCAACACAGAACTTAAAAAATGGCAAAATCTCCCATGCTCCTGGATTGGCAAGATTAACATCGTGAAAATGGCAATACTTCCCAAGGCTATCTACAAATTCAACGCTATACCTATCAAAATTCCACCCTCATTCTTCAAGGAAATAGAGGAGGCAATCCAAAAATTCATATGGAACAATAAAAGACCCCGAATAGCAAAAACGCTCCTCAACGGAAAGAACACTGCTGGAGGAATATCAATACCAAATTTCAAACTCTACTATAAAGCCATAGTAATCAAAACAGCTTGGTATTGGCATAAGAACAGACCTCAGGACCAATGGAATAGAATTGAAAACCCAGAAATGAACCTACAGACCTATAGCCATCTAATCTTCGATAAGGAAGCTAAAACAATAGAATGGAAGAAAGACAGCCTCTTCAGTAAATGGTGCTGGCAAAATTGGTTAACTACATGTAGAAAACTAAAGCTAGATCCTTATATATCACCCTGTACCAGAATCAACTCCAAATGGATCAAAGACCTTGAACTCAAAGCAGACACTCTGAAAACATTACAGGATGGAATAGGAGAAACCCTAGGTCTCCTTGGCTCAGGTCGAAATTTTCTGAATAGAGACCCGGAAGCACAACAAATCAAAGAAAGGTTGGACAAATGGGATTGCATAAGATTGCAGAGCTTCTGCAGGGCAAATGACATAGCTGGCAAGATCAATAGAAAGCCCACCGATTGGGAGAAGATCTTTACTAGCCATACAACGGACAAGGGTCTCATATCTAAAATATACTTGGAACTCAAAAAATTAAACCACCCAACAACAAATCCTCAAAGAATCAACTGCCCAATAAATAAGTGGGCGAAAGACTTAAAGAGAAGCTTCTCTGAAGAAGAAACAAGGATGGCCAATAGACACATGAAGAAATGTTCAACATCCCTAGCCATAAAAGAAATGCAAATCAAAACAACATTGAGATATCACCTCACTCCAGTTAGAACAGCAAAAATCAAGAACTCTAACAACAACAGATGCTGGAGGGGATGTGGACAGAAAGGAACTTGTTCAACCACTTTGGAAAGCAGTATGGAGGTTCCTCAGAAGACTTCACATAGATCTCCCCTATGATCCAGCAATCCCACTTTTGGGCATTTACCCAAATGTTTACAAACAAGACCACACTAAAGCTACCAGCACAACTATGTTTATTGCAGCATTATTTACCATAGCTAAGATATGGAACCAACCCAGATGCCCCTCAGTAGATGAATGGATCAAGAAAATGTGGTATATATACACAATGGAATTCTATGCCTCCATCAGAAAGAATGACATTTCCCCATTTGTTAGGAAATGGAAAGGTTTGGAAAAAATTATATTAAGTGAAGTAAGCCAGGCCCAAAGAAGCATAGGTCCCATGGTTTCCCTTATTTGCAATATCTAGTATAGGTATGAGTCAAGCGGAAAAGGTCAGATAATGTGATGTTAGGGAAATGAACCCTTAAATATGTATTTTAATGTTTTCGTTTTTTTCATGCATGTGTTTCTAACGCATTTATAAGATTATTTCTTTGTTGCTTTGTATGTCCCTCCCACACAGTGTAACCCCCGCTTTCACTATATTTGATGTCAGTATAACATGTGGAGGAGATGGGGACAAACAAGTCGTTTAAGGATTCAGGTGGACCTGTTGCAACAATGAGAAGTACAAAATGTCATGTCAAAACCAGCTTTACAATGTCGGTGTGGGGGGGAGGGAGGGGGGTATAATTGGGTGGGGGGAGGGGGGTAAAATTGGGTTGGGGAGGGGGGAGGCGGGGAAGGGAAGTGAAGGTAAACAAAGGAGGAGGCTGCAATGCTTGGTAAGAAATGTATGCATTATCCTGCCCATGTAATTGTAGCCCCCCTGTACAGTATGTTCTCAAATAAAATAAAATACAATTAAAAAAAAAAAAAGAAATGAACTTGACAACTTTGGGGTGGGGAGAGGGGTAGGATGGGGGAAAGGATATGAGAACAACAATGGAATGGGTAAGAATATACAACAAGGAATTTACCTTACTCATATAACTGTAACCACTCTGTAAAGTATCTCTGAAATAAAATAAAATTTAAAAACTGAACCTATCTTAGAAAAAATATCCTTTTCAAAATAATACATCCCTCACCGTACTTGTGAGAGATTCTAGAGTCAAGCTTTTAGACCAGGAAAGGGATATATTGGGAAGCCATCACAAACAGCAATCAAAAGGCTAAGAACTGGGCTCTGGGAAGGTCAAACAGTCAAGGGAAAACAGGGGTATGAGTTATTACCTCAAGGGTATTTAAGATAGAGCTGTTGGACACTAAAAAATTAAGACTTTGGAGACAAGATGGATGTCTGTGCTATAGTTGTAATGACTATTGCTCCCTTCTGCTCCCTAACAATAAGGGATTCAATTATCACTATATTTCCAAACAATACCTCATGTTAATAATTATAACTACAAGCTAGATTGATGCCTTAGTTTGTGGACATACATGTAGCCACTGACCACCCCCCTATACTAGAATGAATATAAAGTCTGTTAAGCAGGATTTGGGGATCCAGAAGCTGGCAATGAGGCTTTGCGTCCTCTGGTGTCTTCATTCCTATCACTTCCTGTGATTACTCATTTCTTTGGCCAGGTATCCCATCATATTTGCTGTCCCAAGGTTGTGGTTAATGACAGTACTGATATTCTGAATAACTCAAAACAAACTACGTAAAAAAACTTCCTCAAAGAAGACTGACAAATGTATAGGATCACCTGGAATGATACCAAACATCAGCAGTTAACCTGTGATCCTCTAGCAAGAAAGTACAATTCAGGACTATCTTTACTTCTGATAACATAAGAGATGGATCATTGTCCCTTTTGTATATTTGGTATTTGGTATTGCACATATTTTCAGAAACACATATACATTGTGAAATAATGTTATTTATTTCATAGGTCAGACCACGTCACTGGAGTGATGACCCAGTTGCCTGAATTACACTTAGGTGAGTGTGAATTGCCTAATTACTACTGTTTCTTCATGAAACGCAACAACACAGAATGAAGTATCAGGGTCAGCCCATTCCATACCTGTGAGGATTTATACGTAGATTCGAGTAATATACACCTCTCAGCACTCATGGCACATTCGTATGTTATAATTGTCTTCAGATCAGAAAAATGCTAGAGCTTAAAGTAGAATGGTGGGCAATACATTTTCAATGCAAGAGTGATGATCACCCCTGCAGTTATTCTCAGTGGAGAATCCTTCCTATACATTTTACTGACTTAACTTCTACTCTGTACTTTACCATTATCAGGCAGGGTGGCACTGTATTGAGCTACAATACTGCAGCAACCTTAACTGCTTTGAATGTTACCTCCAATCTTGGTACTAAGGTCAACACTGCAACTTTAAACACATAAGTTAGTGGATACCCGAACTTTTCAAGCCTGGTTAAAATTGAGCTATCACTGCTCATTGCCAGTATTAAAGATCTCACTTTTTAGATTTATTGTTTATCTTCTTGTATTTCCAATACTGCCTTATCTGTTAATTTTTGAAGTAGAACTTTTAATTTGCTTCTGATTTATGGCGGTGCTAGTGATGCCAGTTGAACTGCATATATGATAATATAAGTAATTTGATGTTTTGACATATGAATTAAATTTTGGTAATTGAGGAAGTGAATACACATCACTCACAAAAGTTTCTTTATGTGTATTTGTATTGCTATATTGTGAACTTCCTAAAATCCATCCATGGGAGCACATGTCCCTAATTCCATCACTTCTGTCACTGAGACAAGGCTTGAAAGGTCCAGACAATTTGGCACCTCATAGTAAGAACTTTCTACAAAGAAGGGGGAGAGAATAGCAAAAAGAGCAAATGAATCTTCCAACAGTTTTGTTACATATTCATTATGCTTAGCCATTAAGACCACCATAATAGTATTGTTTATGACTTCTTACCTACTGTTTTCTGTTCTGAGCAGTTTTATTTATGGATCTTTATGAAATCATAAAAGAATAACATAAGAAATCTATATAAATCATATAAGAAATCATAAAAAATAGTCTGTTAGGTATATATACTAGACCAGATAAATGGACCATTAGACACTTATCTTCAATTAAGAACCAAAAAGCTAAAAGTGGAGCTGTGGCTCAAATGGAAGACTGACAGCTTGAGCACAAAAGAAAAGTAAAAGTACCTAGGCCCTGAATTTAAGTCATAGTATTAGCACTCATGTACTATATATTCTGTGAGATAAATTGTCAAAACCTGGTCATAGATTTCATATGAGGTGTGAAAATGTATGCAAGTCTGAAATGACCCCATGGTATTTTGACAAGACAACTAAAAGAGGTATCACTTAATCAAATAGTAATGAGGGATGGGTTTGTAGATTAAAGATTAAAGCTCACTTTGGAATCTTTTGAGTTTGCTAAAATAAATAGCTAGGAGTTGTCCGTAGACAGGATGCTATTAAGGACTTGAATTAAAGAAAGAACAGAGCTGGAGGAGAAAAAAATAGAAATAATTACATGTACTCAGTGGTAAAATCATGAGAAGGAAGATTACAGAACTACGACCTGGGATACACAAATATGTAAAAGATGACAAATGAAAAACAGTAATAAGTATGTAATGCAGACTTATATGGATACACATTTTTAATGTTTAAGGGCTATGAAGTGATTGGATGATGACCTAAAATTTAAGAAATTGGTAAGATCAACTATCTCTTGGGCCAACCGTAGCTGATATTTTAAGTAAAATGGGGCCACAATAGTGTGTCTTGATTTGCCAAAGTGAAAACAGGTCAATATTTGGAAAGACATTTTTTGTACATGTGGTTGGAGTGACAAATACTGGTTTGTTCAAGTGACAGTAGAAGGGTACAGTTTTAGCACAATGATAGAAATTTTTCAAGGATCTGGCAGATTTTCCTACTGTCTTCAATTTCCTTTTTTTTCTGAGAACGAAAATAGCATTACTGGAAGCCAGTCCTAAATTGTACCTTTGTCAAGTTATCAGATATTCAGTCTATCACATGCCCAAGTAATAGAGAATGGGAACAGGTATACATGGAGCACTCACAAATCTCTGGACTTTCTCAGGAAGAGCCTTCTGCCATTGTGGGATGAATAGTGCTGGGTAATTTACAAAATATTCATCATAGATTGAAAGTATTCTGCTAAGTTGACACCTGAGATATTGGATGTTTTAATTGCATTGTATTGATTTTTATGAATCAGTTAATCAGATTCTTTATACTATATGATGTTACTAGACTGTGAAATGCATGTTTATTGCATTTCCTTTGTATAATATATAGTATGTTTTGAAATTTTGTATAAATCATTCATCTTTTTATTTTTTTCAATATGGATTACTCCTAGTTCTCAAGAATGGGGAAATGCCCAGGAACTTTGTAACTTGAAGTCATATGTGTCATGTGACATATCATATTTTCCTTGTAGAGAGTCGGTAAGAAATTATATGTAATTTATTTTTATTTTTATTTATTGTCTATTGCAGGGTTTGAACTCAGGGCCTGGGCTCTGTTCCTGAGGTCTTTGACTCAAGGTTAGCTCTCTACAACATCGAGCCACAGTATCAATTTTAGTCTTAATGATTGATTTGAGATAAGTGTCTCTCCGGAACTTTTCTGCCCAAGCTGGCTTTGAACTGTGATCCTCAGATATCAGCCTCCAGATTAGCCAAGAGTAAAGGCATGAGCTACTAGCACCTGGCCATATGTAATTTAAACTGTAGTTTTCTTCAAGTGTTTCATCCTACATTGAAATTATTTTTCTTACAAACTTTCTAATAGATATATAATCTATTCAATTTTGAAAATTACTGCTGTACCTCCCACTTATTTGTGGCATTTTTGAAATCCAAGTTCCTCTGTGTGTCAGAGTGGATACTGTTGCCTGTAACAAGTATTGTTGTTGAATACATAGAATCTGGCTACTTAGACAGCAAAGGATGGGAAGCTACAGTAGCCAGATAAAGAACTTCCAGGACAATTAAAGGGCAAATCATGTACTCTCTGTGTAGGTGAATAGGGCACATAGACAAAAAGTCTTATACTCGAAAGTGATTGAGTGTGTGTGCACATAGGTGTTCACTTATGTAACTGTTGCTATAGTTTTACACATTCACTAGTATAAATGCAGATGACAGTTTCCAAAATCCAGAGAACCACCTCCATGGGCATCGCGTTCCTATGTTGCTCTTTGGGTAATAAGAATGAAACTTGGATTTTTCCAGTGGTAGAGAAATTACTCAGAGATTCAAGCATATGTCTTTCAATATGTTATGTACCTAACACTAAAATTAGGAAGTCTGTTAATATATAACATGTTATATTATAATATATTTAATATATCATATATAATGCATATGTATATTATATATATTATTTATAATACCTGACAGTATTATAAATTTATAAGGAAAAATGCAATAAACATATCAATGTCCATACTTACCTAGCCATGATTAGGTTCAGTAGAGTTAGGTGCATTACATCTCAACAAGAAAAGTCTTCTGAAATTCTGATGGCCTTGAGCTAGATAAGGAGAATTCCTGTAAAGGAAGCCTCGCCTCAATTTTGATAAAAGATAAGTTTCGAAGGTTTTTTTCTGTTTTTTTTTGGGGGGGGCGGTTCTTTTGCCGGTCATGGGGCCTAAATTCTGGGTCTGGTTGCTGTCCCTCACCTCTTCACCTTAAGGCTAGTGTTCTACCACTCCAGCCATAGCGCCACTTCTGATTGAGGAATCAAACCCAGGGTCTTATGCTTATAAGGCAAGCACTCTAACTACTGAGCAACCTTCCCAGCCCAAGTTTTCCAGAGAGGTAGTTTTCCAGAGAGGAATTTGGCATTTGTTTTGCATCCTTGATTAGTAATGAATAGGTATTATTTTGCTCCAAATTTTATCTCCTTTTATGTTCCCTAAATAGTTACACAGGATCATCATTCCATCACATATATTTAAGTCCTTCTTTTATTTCTTTTTATCATTATTGTTTTGTTGGTGTTGTTTTGCTGATCCTGTATCTTGAACTTAGGGCCTAGGCAGTGTCCCCGAGCTCCAAGCTAGTGCTCTACCACATGAGCCACAGCACCACTTCTGGCTTTTTCTGCCTGGGCTTCATTTGCATCATAGTACTCAGATCTCATCCTCCTGGGTAGCTTTCATTACAGGTGTGAGTCACCAGTGTCCACCAATCCCTCTCTTTTAGATATTATTGTAAAAGCCTCCTATCCAAGGTCACTCCTAAGATAGTAAATGGAACTATGCCAATAGTTCCTTCACACTCTCATCTCCTGTAATGGCTAAGGTGTGTCTTTTCCATCTTATCTTGAACCTACTTCAGTGTTCTCGTCCTAACCCATGGTTCTAGGTGTGTCACAAATAATTACCTAAATTTAGTAGCTATAAACCCTGAATCAATCAACTATTAATTTCATTTAATTTTTTCCAATATGATTGATTTTCAGCACAAATCTGAGCTTATACTCACCTTCTTGCATCTACCTCTTGGCATGAGCAGAGCCTGGGCCTATTCTACCTCAAATGCAAGAGGTTAGCCAAAAAATAGCCTACAGTATTCCTACCTAGGAGTCAGGACAAGTTTTTGAGTGCCTGAAAGAAGCAATGAATTCCTAGCATGGGAATTGGTGGGAGAGACAACAGCCTAGAGAGCAAACTGGTAGTCAAAACATTTAACAACTTCTCCTTTGGGGAAACTGACCTCCTGTAAAGTGGCAATGAGATAACTCACCTAGTATATTTTCATATTTTAATGAAGTTGTCATGTTTCATTACACAACTCACTTGTAGTCAAATAGAAGGTCATTCTTTTGTGTCCTCCTTAGACCCAGTCTCAGTCTCCATCTTAGACTTTGCTCAGACTCTATAACTACCAGAAGGTCCCTGATGAGGAGGGAAGTGTGATCTCTTGGCTTCTGACTGGCCCTGTGAGAACTGAGGCCACTTTTAGTGTTCAACCTCTTCCTCCTGACAAGACTGTGGTGGGTGGTGGGAAAGCTCATTCTGTAAATTGTGCCCTAGTACCAAATCTCTTCAGAGAAAATTAAAGAATGACAGATTCTGCCTAAGGGAGTGAGTTTCTCCCTTTCCAAAAAGGTCAATTAATTTCTGATTCTGAGGCCCAGGTGGAGTTCCTCACCAGATCCTCCAAGCTGGAGTGGATGTTAGGTCAGAATCCAGGCCATCCATCCTATTTCTCCAGTCCTTTCTCATGAACCAAAAAGTCACAGGAGTTGAGTTCAGAAACAAGAAGAATTGAGAGTAACAGACAAATCATTGGCAGGGGGAGGAATTAGAAACTTGGTGTCAGAAAGGCTCAGATAATCTAGGACCACTCACATCATTTGGGAATCACATCATAAGATTAGGGAATAAAAGTAATAAATTACTACCTAAATTAGTAACTCCACTGCTCTGACTATATAACAAGTGCTCTGTCAAAAAGTAGCTGTCCTAGCTCTCTTTAGATGAGGAAAACCGTGGACATTCTTTCCTCACAAAGTTCTACTGAGTATCTTCATCCATACCCTAGGTTGTTCTTACTCTCTACTTCTCTGTTGCTTTCCTTTACTGTGTTCAATCAATTACACATAAATGTTTTATCATCGTCAGACATGTAATCACATTTTAATCCATTTGTTATAAAATAAAACAAATTATGGGGAAACATATGTCTATGGTACATTTTCTTCCATGGCATATTTATTTGATATTATTAAGTATTATTTTAATAGTTTCATTTTTAAAACTTGAGGTAAATGTTTTGTTACTATTAGCACTAATTAGTTGCACATTTTTTGTATTTTTCCATGTCTGCATATTTGTTATTAATCTTCTAACATTGTCTTTTCCCCCAGTTGTTGCCTTCTTAAAATTGCTTCAAATTATAAAATATATATGATGGTCCTGGATGTGTTCATTTATATATTTAAATTTTGCTTTAATATACACATATTATAGGCTATTTTCAACATATTTTAAGTGTTCTGAAAATCAATATGGAGCTCCCTCATTAAACCAAAAATACAATGCCACAAACCCTATGCAATTAGGATTAGGTATATATCCCAAAATATTTAACAATAATGCAGGAGAAACAATCACTTCTTTTATATAACAGAATATGTTGAAAGCTATGAATAGAGCATTTTCTTTATTCCCTCTTTCTTGTGCATCTAGGTTGATTACACAGCTTGGTTGCTATGAATATTGCTGCCATGACCATGGATGTTCATGTTGACTTGTATTCCTTCAATATGTATCCAACTTGCCGAAAAGGTCATTAACATATGTGTCTTTTTGGTATTATGTAAACTTCCATTATGTTCTCCATATGGGTTGCCCTAGTTTACAATGCCACAAAACCAAATACAGTTCCTGATTTATTTCAACCTCTCCAGCAGTTTATTTATTTGAGTGGTGATATCTATTCTGGGGTGTAAGATGGGATCTCAGTGACTTTCCTATTTATCTTCCTATGTATTTCCTATGTGGATAAGAATCTCAAACATTTCATTTACTTATTAAAAACTTACATTTGTACTTCATTCCTGATCAGTGACTTTCTTTTTCTTTTTGTATTTGATCAATTCTTAAATTCTATAATATTTGATTTTTTTCCATTCTAAATACTCACTTTAGTAAAAAGGTTTTTTTTCATTACAATGGTGCACAATTAACAAAAACAACTGATTGTACATTTATTTCACTGGATTTGTTTGTTTGTTTTTAAAGCCAGGAAATTATTACAATAAAGATTCTGAACTTCTTCCACTATATAGACTGAAAGCATAGTATCTCATATTGGTCTAATCTAATCTCAGAATTAACAGTCACAGCCTGGGCCTTATCAGTCTAGGCTAAGTAAAACAACTAACAAAGCACAAACTGCATCTAATGAGAGCAAAGGGCTTTATAAAAGTTAAAAGAAAGCACCAGTTTCATGAAGCAAATGCTGAAGTTCACAAGCAGACCTTAGGAATCTGAATATCAAGAAGATCAAAGGATAATAGTATATGGAAGGACAACTTTAGAATTCAGAATTCGGGAGGGGGAACAACTACTAGATACAAAACTCAATGCTTAAAGGAAGAAGTGTTTTACCCCAAACCTCAGCTGACTCTCACACATATCACACACACACACACACACACACACACACACACACACACACACACACACACACACACACACACACACACACACACACACACACACACCCTAGTGAGAGGTTTTAGCCAAAGAACAGCCATTCTGGACTTAGACTCCATTTTGATGGCCTTTACAGAAAGTATCCATTGTGAAGGCCTTTACTGAAAGACTTTTACTGAAAGTTATAATTCAGGTTCCCGGAAAAAAATGGGAAATGTCCCAATAACGTTCTGCTCGTCACTCCCGTAGCAATAGCCATGGATGACAGGTTCATATGGATGACGAATGACAGGAAGGTACCTAACAGTACAGATGTTTCTTAAAATAGCATAGTTAACATAGTTTGCTGCTTACTGCTTAGCCTGTACAGGCTAGCCAATAAGATTGTTACAATATTCACTCATTAAATGTCAATCAATAATGAAACTGCCAAGCTAGGAACCCCCTTACCTAAGCCCTATACCTTATAAAAACACTGTTAACTGAAGGGTCGGGGTACTCAACTCTGACCCGCTGGGATGGTGACAGTTGTGAGTCCAGTCTCGAACTTGCAATAAATGTCTCTCATGTGCTCGCATGGGAATTGGCTCCTTGGTGGTTTTGGGGATCCTTATCTCAGCACAAGACTAGTGTACATTGAGAACTCCAAGGGCAGCTCTATCTGTGATAATGAAGCTTTTTCCTCTTCCTTTTAAATTATCAAACGTGATGGGGTGGTTGGCTCCACAGTTGCCCCACACCTGAACAAGAGGAGTCAAAGGATGACTTAGACTGCAGGACAGCCTTGTGTTCCCCTGGCTTTCTGTGTAAGAATGCAGTTTGTGTTCCCTTAAGCAGTGTGGCCAACTTGAAATGGGAGTACACTTTGCCTGGAGGATGGCACCCTGTGATCCCTGCATGCATGGTGAACCAGAAGGGGGAAGCCCTGTGAGCATCTCCGGGATGACCTCTCAGAGGCCTGGAGAAGATGACTCTTATAGATGGACATGGCACGAGGTTTGAGTACAGTGGGAATCCAAAAGATGGGAGAGGCACAGGAAAAAATGTGCATCTCTGTGCAGACTCCTCAGCCATGTTAAGGAAGTTCCAAGCCCACACGTGGCAGCCACCACGCAGGTCACCACAGGCCACTTGTCTGGGCGTCAGTCCCTGGTCCTGATCCAGAGCCAGAAGTTCCGCAGTGGCCCTGGGTCTGGCTGGTATGGAGCAGTGCCCACCTGCCATTCTTCCTTTGCCCAGCGGCACAAAGCCTCCCAGCAGCTGCCTGGTCTGCAGCATCCACGCCAGGCCAGGTCTGTGTGGCAGACTGAGGCTATGCTGGCAATTGCAGATGCCTGCTTCAAGGGGAGACTGAGGACTAGCCCACAGCAAAGCTGTCCCTCCCTCACTTCCAAGGGCCTCCAGAGAAGCATGACCACCACCGGCCCAGCATTGCTGCCGTCCCAGACCCCTGAGTTTACCTACAAGTCCCTGCCTTTGTTCTTGAAATTCTTCAGCCATGGTTGTCTCATTTCTCATTGTCTGGGTATGATTTGAGACTCGTTCCTCTCTTCACCCAGCCACCGGGCCCCAGGGGCCAAACTCCGCACCTCACAGACACTCTCCAGAACCCAGCTGCCTTTGGGGCTGCTGCTTTCTGAGCCACTGGCCTACTGACTCCTTCCTCTCTTCACCAGCCTCTGCCAGGGCCTCCCGTCCTCTCCTTACCTCCCCCAGCCCCAACACCAGGTCGGCCTCCCCCGTGGCTTTCCAACCTATCCACAGAGCTCCCAGCTCCAACCCCAACATGGCCATGGCTCTGGGGAAGACACTGTGGGCTTGGCCCAGCAGAATCAAAGGTGCCACAGTGTGCAGTCGGCTGAGAACTGGAGGCAGCATAGGTCTCTGATCAGTGTCTTTCACTTCACTTACACAAGTATTAATTGTATTAATTTGGTATTTAATTTTGGATTTCATAACTTCTTATTAAGCCTTTGCAGAATAGCTGGTAGAAATATAGTCCCAAAATTCGGATTGTCTCTTGTTTAATTTTTTCAAGATTCAAAAATGTTTAAGTAGTTATAACCAACATGAATTCTCATTTCCATATCAGAGTGTTATTCAGAAAATAATTGCTTATGCATCTGTTATCAATGATTTACAAGACTTAAAATTTTTAAAGTTTCAAATATTACAGGATGATTTTTGATTCATGTTGAATGGATGTGAGTAGGTTGAGTTGTTGCATACATTCGTGTGTGTGTGTGTGTGTGTGTTTGTGTGTTTGTGTGTGTGTGTGTGTGTAGGGTGATGGATGTGTATCAAAGGTTATCCTTGAAATCAAGGATAAGGATGTTGAGCCCTGGTCTGAAATTTTTCTTTCTTCTGAGATATACATTATGGTGTTTCTTTGTTGGTGGTGGGCTCGGATTGCTTATCTTTGTCCTAAGTGCATATTCCAGCTCAATTTTTCAATTAAGGCTTCTTATTTATTACTGAGCACATAGAGATCTGATACTGCTTTGACTTTAGTCTGCCATCTAGGATCTTCTTTTCCTCTTTAAAAACTAACATTCAAAATAAATTTTACCTCCTGACTGATTTTCCCTTTAATTTGGATTTTGAAATAAGTATTATAAGACCTTTGATCTCTGTATTCATGAAGAAAAACCATTTTGAATTTTCTGTTTAATGTAATAACACCTGGACATATTTGTTAGTATCAAGATCTTAAAATTTCTTTTGTAGTTTTAGTTTAAAATACCTCCTATATGTTTTTAGCATGGGGAGACAAAAATTCTTAGTAACAATGATAGTTTTATTCATTAAAATATCAGGTAATTCATAAGTTTGAATACGTCTAGTGGCAAATGATTACATTTGCTCAATAGATTTTCTTGATTCACCCCTGCACAAAAATACCACTCATAAGGGCTGAGAAGATGGATCAATGGTTAACAGCTTACCTTGAATGCATGCATGAGACCCTGGGTTTGATTCCTCAGCACCATCTAAGCAGAAAAAGGTGGAAGTGGTACTGTGGCTCAAGTGGTAGAGCACTAGTCTTGAGCTGAAGAGCTGAAGGACAGCAACTAGGTCCAGACTTCATCAACATCAACTAATAAAATAAATAAATAAAACTCATACTCAAGTACATTAATTTTAAAGGTTGATTATCATCTTAGTTAGGGGCAGGGTGCCAAGATATAGCAGACATCTGTCGCAAAGCTTTAAGAAGGATTTCAACACCTCACAAGTACTAAAAAAAAACTAAAAAAAATCTTTGCCAACAACATATAGAATTGCCACTCAAAGAGAAATTGGTAGTAAGAATGAAATACTTTTTATAACATTTCTTAAGAGATTCTGGCTCTATATTCATTATCATATAAATTGACCTTCAAAAACTCCATCGGTGGGCCTGAGTCTTAAGGGCACCTACAAAAACTGGAGGAAAGAATCAGAAACCTGGATTTTTAAAATTGTTATTGTTAAGGTAGTATACATATGGATCACCATTTTGTAAGTCAGGTAATGAGTTCATTTCTTGTTTGACAATCTCATCACTTCCTTTGCACTCTCTCTCTCTGATTTTCCTCCTGTCCCTGTCCACAATGTTATAACTCATTGTGAACATAATATCTACAGAGTACAACTGCTGCATTTGTTTCCCTGTTCTCTTTGAATATCTTTGGCTCCCTCAATGCCCATAAATGGATAAACGAGAACAGCAAAATCCCTCTTGTTTCCAATTCCTAGAATTCGTTTCATATAAACATCAGTAGTTTTATGAGAGTGTCCGACTCGGTCCAAACATCCTGAACACTTACACTTCCTGTACCCAGTCATAAATCCCACCAGATTGTAAGGTCCACAAAGTAATTCTTTTCACTTTCCACACAGGAAGAAACTGAGATTCAGAAAGATTAAGTAACTTACAGGAAATACTGGGCTAAGCATAGTGGCTCACTCTCATACATTACCTATTCCATACAGTAAGATCTGAAGGTCATAGATTGAACCAATCCAGGTTGACATATCCAATACCAGTTAACCAGAAGAAAGCGAGAATTGTGTTTTTCAAGTGGTAGAGCTAGAAAGCTACCGGACTTGAATGGGAAACCTAAAGGTTAGTGTCAATATGATGATTTTTAAGAACCAATGATGTCCCATATATAATCTCAGACCACCACCCCCACACACACTCCTTAAAATACATGTTAGTACTGAAATCCAAATAGTTGTTTTTTATTTTTATATTTTATTTTTAGCTTTAGTGAAATTTGATTTGATAGTTTGTACTGATGAGCCACAACTTACATTTTTGTTCTAATTATATCCATGTCTGTATTCAGAGAAACATTCTCCTAGTTGTCTTCCTCCTTTTCCAGCAATGATAAGTTTTCTCTTCTTGGTCCAGTTTCTTTTTTGGGGACTCAATATCTTACACTTTTCTGTCTTGCACTGTCTGTATGTTCATTGATCCAGTAGATCTTAGCCATAGTAATAACATGGACAGAACCTGCTTGGGAAAATTGTTCTAAGCTCACCATTCTGTGGAAGTTGTTAGTACTCACCCATAATAATTTTGTCTTCAGAATTTGGAACATGTTGGGTCCAGGAATTCAGCAGAAGCACTTACTTGTGCTATTTTATTCTTTTTGGATTTAATAGCAGCTTCCACCTATTGTCTACTTTAAGCATTGTGTGAAGAGAAATATTGTACCTAAGAGACAGAAGCACTGTACTAGCTGTTGCTCTCAAAACACAGGAGGAGGGAAAGAAGTTCTGAAGGAGCCATATAGCTTAGAAACTGAGTTCTTAGAAACTCAAGCTGCCTTTTATCTTACCTTCAACATAGAAAGTCAGAGACTTCAGTGACTTCTAATTATATTCCTGTGCATGGGGCTCCCTTCCCCTTTGTCTTTCTGACCTTTTACATCAGGGGCAGGTGGGAAGATGTAACAAGAACACCTAGAGTTTGGGCCTGGATTAAAAACTTCATTTTGTGATCATAAACATTCCACCACTTCCTGAATTTGAGGTGAGGGGGAGCGGAAGTTAGGTTAGGAATTCAGAAACTTATAATTACTTCTAAGTTTGCTATCTAAACTCATCCTTTCCCACCCTCAGAATCCTATTTCTCAATTGTGTAGACAGCCTTACACTCTGTTCTCCTGGAGCATTTGAGTGTGGGGTATCATCTGTTCCTTATGTGTACTGCCAATGGAGATTTTCTCCTAGGCTCAAAACTATTTCATTGATGGGGGCACTGTGTAATAAGCTAATCAGGGTTGTTCATGTGTTCATACCCGAGGTAGAACTAGTAAGGGCTGAGTAGTAGTCAGAGCTCACTTGCTGCCAGTGGTATTGCTCTGAGGAATTTCTGTCAATGTTGCCCACAGTATATAGTACAAGGCCTCTCAGAAAGGCTCCAGACCCAAATTATTTGAGTCTCTATGTTAGCTAATCATCATTGAGCAACTATGTTCCATGGTTTGTGAGACATTCACTTCTCTGTATATATGCATATGAGGGCCCAAGAAGAGAATTATCTGGAAGGAAGGTCCTAGAAGGGAAAACGTCTACTAGGATAATGGAAACCCATGGTTTGGCATGCTAATATTTTAACCTGTGCACTGAACAGGAGAAAATGACACACTAAGAAACCTACCAATGATGCCTAATAAAGAGATATGGTGAAGGTCAGAAAAAGGACATTGATTTAATCGTAATCATGACAAGACAACAGCTTAGCACACCTTCAGAATACTAATCCATACTCACCTACTTTTCTATTCACCCATGTCATTAGGTCTGTGTTGTATGTAGGAGTCCTCAGGCCTTCAGATCAGGAAGATCTAGGGGAAAGCCTAAGATTGGTCTGTCACTTGGGACATAAAATAACTAGTTTAATGAAAGCCTTTAGTATTGTCCTACAAATATGTGGATTTATCCTACTACATTTGATAAGTATCCCCTCACTAAATTATCTTTGGTTGGGTCACTTGCTGACATAGCAGCTGTCTAGTATCCCCATTGTGCCTTCACTTTATTCTACTGAACAAGAAATGTAGGAGAGACTGACCACCACACATTTGCATCTTTCTCAATGAGCAGTGAATGTCAGGGGAGTATTTAAGATGTTCCCAAGTTCTCAGTTAGCTAGTACTACCTGGGATTCCAGCTCAAATCTTGATAAACAGATAAAAAAAAGTTACACGTAGCTTGTTGTGCCAGATTCACAGCTAGAGAGATAGATGAGAAAGTGGAAGGGCTTGGTGTGATAGCCACAGGTTGACATGAAGCGCAATTTAAAGGAAGTGGAGATGAAGCAAGCTACCTGGAGGGAAAAGGAGAGGCAGATGAAGATGATGAGCACCTAGAGAGAAAAGATAGAGCTAGTTTGAGGCTTCCTGGACATCAAAGTATCCCATCTGAGGTAGAACAGTCTGGCTGTCTAGAGCCACAGAGAGAAGTTGGAAGAGCATCAGCAAGTGCTCTTGTCCATTTCTAGGGAGCTCCCAGAATGCCAGGGTAAGATTTGGCAGCTTCTCAGAGCACTGCTGTTGAGCACATCTCAGATCCATTTCTATCATGATAATTGACACTGGAGAGGAGCAGCAAGTGTTGTTTGAGTTGATTGAAACTCACTATGTGGAGCCTGTTCTGCAGCATTTTGGAGTGTGGTCTCTCAGGATGCTTAGGGCAAAGATAATATAGCTGGTGTCAAGAATGCAATCTACCGAGTAGGTATTTATACATGGCACGTGCCTGCACACAATAAGCTGATAATGAACTGCTAGAGGTAGTTCCCTAAAGATCTAACAGCCAAAACTGGAGAGGCAAACCTAGAGTTTGAACCACATCAGCCCACCATTCCAATTGCTTCTACCATAGTACTGGCTACCCATTTTCACACCCATGACCTTGTTGCCCTGATTGTACCCCACAATCCCTCACAACTTTTATTCTTTCACTTTTTCTATGATTTCTTGTCCTTGCTAAAGAGTTTTGTATGCCTGTATTAGCTGTTGCTGCTACCCAATTTCATGCCACTGCAACTCAGCAATTACAGTCACAATTACCATTTCCCTGGTATCCTAGTCTCTACTACTCTTTTCTGCTACCATAATTCATAATACCATGGCTCCAGCCACCTGATCCCTGGAACCCCTGTCTCTGATACCCCATCCCGAAACAAAGTAAGTGATGAGTGGTTACAGACAGTCGACTTGGATACTCCTCTTGCAGGCACATTGGGACAAGTAATTCCTCAGGTATTTAACATGAGGGACTAACTGGCAGAGGAAAGAAAGGACATTACTCAGAGA
The DNA here is from genome assembly GCF_024711535.1 of Dipodomys merriami. NCBI lineage: Eukaryota > Metazoa > Chordata > Mammalia > Rodentia > Heteromyidae > Dipodomys > Dipodomys merriami. Next base: position 216,113 of record NW_027202324.1, read on the forward strand.
TGACTAAAATCCAAGTACATGACTTATAACTTGGTGCTAGGAAAAGAAGGCCCTAAGGTGAATGTTAATGAGAAAAGAAAATTTTACATAAATTTTTGGGGATGATATAAAAGGTTTAGCTTAGTCTCTTCTACTAGTAGTCTGAATTATTTTATGACATAGATATGTAACTATTGTATTTTAAAAGTTATATGAAGATGTGATTTATGTGGTACTTATATTAATTGGTGGAATAGTTGCATAGGATCACATTAATGATATTCAATAGTTTATGCTCTGTGATATGCTCATGAGCCTGCCTTTGGCAATATTAATTGAGCTTTTTAACAACAAATGGAATTTCATTGTCAAATACTACAAGGAGATTACGGATGCTGGTACGAAAACAAAGGTGGAACAAGAAAACTGAATAAAGCTACAAGTTTGAAGGGAGAGGTCAGTGTCAGGGTTATGATAAAAGTGAAATTATTCACCATGGAATCTTGGAAGAATAGAATGTGTTTTGTTGCATTACTAGCTTTTTAAGCATTCTTAGAAAGCAGAACATTGTTTTTTATTCTTGCTATTTGGAACTTCTTTAATGAATGGTTTAAAAAAGTATCAAAATAACTTTGAAAATTCACTGGTGTGAATTTTCGGATTAAGGTACTCAAAGATGCCTTGAGATGCAGGCAGGCCCCATTCCTTTTCTATTAAATTAATGGAATAAGCTTCCTTTGAATGTTTGGACAGTCCATGATACTTGATCCAGAACAAGAAAAGATAGTAGAGAGAAAAAAAATAGGAAGGAGACTCAAGGCTGCTGAAATTAGCATATTTCCCATTTGGACATTAAAGGAATTTATCTACAACGAATAATAATTTCATCTTAACATAAGAATTTCAAAAAGGATGTTCTACAGGATAGATTCTAAGTGTAATATTTAATGCTGTTGGATTATTTGAAAACAAATGTTTACAGAAAACTTTAAATTTCAGAAAAACTGTAATGTTCCAATAAACAAGTAGAAGAAAAATAATTTTAAAATTCATGGTTCAAAGCAAACCCTAGCAAGAAAGTCTGAGAGTCACTTATCTAGAAACAATAAGTGACACTATGGCTCAGGTGGTAGAATGCTTCCCTGGAGCTGAAGAACTCAGGGATATGTTACACCCTGGTCCTGATTTCAATACCTACGACTGACAAAAATAAACTTAAAAGAATTAAAGCATTAGGGCCGGAAAGGAGATTCAGTGGTAGAGTGCTTATCTTGCATGCATGAGGTCCTGGGTTCAATTCCTCAGCACCACATAAGCAGAGAAAAGTCGAAATGGCGTTGGGCTCAAGTGGTAGAGCACGAGTCTTGAGCTGAAGAGCTCAGGGACAGCACCCAGACCCAGAGTTCAGGCCCCCTACCACAACCACCACCAACAACCAATTAAAGCATCAAATAACCTGAAGATGATGTCCAGAATAATGAGTGTCGCATTATCCATTTACATGATTTAGTGACTTGAAACCTAGTTTACCAGGGGAGTGGTGGGCAATTTTTGTGTGCCAAAACCTGCAAAAATATTTTGTACTTTCCCAAGGAGGAAGAAAGGAGAGAATGCCTTTTGGTTCAGTGATAGTTTTCTGGAGTCAGATTCAGAGAAATTCTGCTTGCAATCCTCGTTGCATTGGGAATTAAGAAGCCATGTCCTGGAAGTGGTTTTGTCCTGTCCTTGGCCTGGTTCCAACCACCACTGGATAACCCAAGTCCCAGTTCATGACCAAGATGCCTTGAAGACTACTGTTCCACTGGGCAGGTGGACATAACCACAGCCAGAAAAGGCAAAAAAATGCAATGCCAAGAGAAGTGCTGGAAATCTACACCAGGCAGAGAGTTTTTATATATTTTTATTGTAAAAGTGCTGCATAGAGAGTCTACAGTTACATGAGTATGGTAATGAGTATATTTCCTATTGAGCATTGTTACCTACTCCTTTGTTTTTCCCCTAGTATCCCTTCCCTCCGCACCTCTCCAACTCCTCCTTCCTTTACCCCTGCCTGACATTGTAAATTCATTTTCGACACAGTGTCCTGCACATCTCATCATCACAATGGGTGAACCTCCATCCATATTTAAGCATTCTGCTATTTGCCTCACACTCCCCAAATTACAAAAATGTATATACAAGATGCAGAACACTGGAATCAAATACAGTGAAAACAAGGGTTATACCGTGATGGGATGAACCTACAAAGGAATCACATAGCACATTATAAGTATATTAAAAACAAAAGCAAGAAAGGAAAACCCACTGTGTCTCTGATTTGGGGTACATTTTGCTTATCATCATCTTATATGGTCATATGTGCATTAGCTTTTGATCTTCTCTGCTTGTGCTAGACATGTACTAGTCCTTGCAAACAAGGGAAACCATGGGACCTATGTTTCTTTGGGCCTGGATTACTTCACTTAATGTCATATATTAATATCATATATCATATATTTATATATCACATTTTCTTGATCCGTTCATCTACTGAGGAGCATTGAGGTTGGTTCCATATCATAGCTATGGCGAATAATGCTTCAATAAACATGGTTGTCCTGGCAGCTTAGGTATGACCTAGTTTGTGAACATTTGGGTAAATATACAGAAGTGGGATTGATGGGTAATAGGGCAGGTCTACGTGGAGTCTTTTCAAGAACTCCCATACTGATTTCCAAAGAGGTTAAAGAAGTTTACACTCCCATAAACAATGCAGTAGGGTTCTTTTTTAGCCACATTTGCTCCAACGACTATTGTTATATTTCTTGATTATAGTCATTCAAACTAGAATGAGGTGTAGCCTCAATGTTGTCTTGATTTGCATTTCTTTTACGGATAGAAAAGTTGAGCATTTCTTCATGTGTCTAATGTCCATTTTTATTTCCTCTTCGGAGAAATCTCTCTTTAAGTCTTTAGCCCACTTAGTTATCGAGCAGTTGTTTCTTTGAGGATATGTTGTTGGGGGGATTTAATTTTTTGGGGGGGTCTGGTCGTGGGGCCTGAATTCTGGGCCTGGGCGCTGTCCCTCAGCTCTTCAGCTCAAGGCTAGCGCTCTACCACTTGAGCCACAGTGCCACTTCCGGCTTTTTTTTCTTTTTGCTTATGTGGTGCTGAGGAATCGAACCCAGGGCCTCGAGCATGCAAGGCAAGCGCTCTACCACTGAGCCACCTTCCCAGCCCGGATTTAATTTTTTGAGTCCTAAATATATTTTAGATATAAGACCTGGTCCATTTTATGACTTGTGAAGATCTTCTCACAGAACATAGACTTTCTATTGATCTTGCTAGCTATGTCCTTTGCCTTGCAGAAGCTCTGATGTTTCATGCAATGTCATTTGTCCAATATTTCTTTTGTTTCTGGTTCTCTATTAAGAAAATATCTGCCTGGGCTAAAAAGCCCTAGCGTTTCTCCTACTCCTTCATGTAATGTTCTCATGGTGTCTTCTTTTATTTTGAGGTCTTGATCCATTTGGAGTTTACTCTCGTGCACGGAGATATAGCTTTAGTTTTCTAGTTGAGTTTAACCACTTTTGCCCAAACAATTTACTCAAAAGACTGTCTTTCTTCCATTCTATTTTTTTAGCTTCCTTGTGAAAGTCTAGATGTTCCTATGTCAGTAGGTTCATTTCTGAGTCTTCATTCCTATTACATTGGTCCTCAGGTCTGTTCTTGTGCCATGCTGTTCTTTTACTATAGCTTTTTAGTAGAGTTTGAAATTTGGAAATGATATTGCTCCAGTTCTGTTTTTTTCTGCTAAGGATTGACAAACATACAGCTAGCATATATTTAATGGTGAAAAGTTAAAGCCATTTCTTATAAATTCAGGAATGAGATAAAAATGTCTGCTCTCTCCACTACTTTTCAACTTAGTATTAGAATGATAGTTGGGGCAATAAGACAAGATGCAAACTTAAAGGAAATCCAAATAGGGAAAGATGAAGTAAAAGTCTCCTTCTTTGCAGATGACATGATCTTGTATTTAAAGAACTGCATGGACTCCACTCCCAAGTTACTTGAGCTGATCAGAAACTTTGGCAAACTAGCAAAGTATAAAATTAACCCTCAGAATTCAATGCCTTTCCTGTATTCCAAAAACGATAAGAGTGCAGCTGAAATTAGGAAAGCAATTCCTTTTTAATAGCTGCACACAAAATAAAATACCTAAGAGTCAACTTAAGAGATGAAGGACTTCTATGATGGAAACTTTAAAAACCTGAAAAAGAAAATAAAAGCAGAACTAAGGAAGTTGGAAACCTCCAATGCTTCTGGATTGGGAAGATTAACCTCATGAAAATGGCAATATTGACAAAGGTATATACACATTCAATGTGATACCTATCAATATCCCAATCTCACTCTTCAATGAAATAGAAGTAATCCAAAAATTCAAATGGAACAATAAAAAACCCAAATAGCACAGAGGTTTTTTAGTGATTCTCATTTTGTATTACCACTTTGATTCTACAAAGTAATGTATGGATTTTAACTTTCTTCCCTCCCTTTGGATAAAGCTAAAAAAAAAATCCTGCCTCTAGCTCCCATGACACTTAAGTCTTAGTTCTGGAAAATTATTCCTAGATAGTAAATTACTTAATTGTATTTTGAACCATAAAATATGCATATAAAATAGCACATTTTGATCTCATTAAAAAACAGCCTTTATTCCCCCCTCAAATTTATTTCCTGAAAGGCATTTTTAGAGAGAATCTGCTTTCATTTTTAGATGAAAGGCTTGTAGGAAACTATGTTCATAATCTGTCTCCTCCTCCCACACCTCAATACATAAAACACTAATTTCACAACGCATTTATAAGCAACAATACTAAAACCAAACACTGGGAATGCTCACATGCAGAATGTTTAACAAAACCCAGAATATAACTCTGCTGTCTGAGGGAGGGGCTCTCTGTATAAATTAACATACAAACCCAAAAGTACAGCCAGGAGTATCGGATGGGAGTGTCCCTGGCTGCTACTCCAAGCATAGAAGGGCTTCTTGAGCATGCGTGGAGGAAAGTTTCCTTGCCAGCCTGAATACAAAAGTTGGCATCACCCCTCCTGGGCCTGTCTTTTTTTGTCTTCTCCCCACAGTGGAGCAGAATAGTCCCCTGCTCCATGAAGGATAAATATGAATACTGTACAAGCTGAACCACAGAGTGGCTTCTCTTCGGTCTGCACTCCTTCCTAGGTTGGCCACACGGTGTGTATGCTCCCAGGGGCTGATCCTCAGGACCCAAGCCCGTGGAGCAGGTGGGTGCTAGATGTGAGTTAGTGGCACTGTGTCATTCATTTAGCAGCCTCAGTGTTGCTTCCCTAGCCCAACAGCAGGTACATCCTGATCTTCTCCCACAGTCCCAGGTGAGGTGCCCACAATGGCCCGAGCTGGGCAGGCTCCCACTGGGGTCCTACTTCACCAGAGGGACCAGCATGCCAGATGAAGTGGCTGCTGCCTGAATTACCTATTATTTTATGGAGCAGTTTTAAACAAAGTGATACACATTACTGTATGATATATAATGATATATCCTTGAGTCTCTAGTCTAAAATCATTAAACTTGATACTAACAAGAATGGATTTTATTGTTTGTATTTATAAGGCCATAATGGCAAATGGAAATAAAAGTACAACAAAACTCTTATCCAAAAAACACATGATTAAATCTCAGAATTTGAAAACAAATTGTTTGTAAGTAGTGCAAATAAAGTTATACTAGAATACTAAAGTAAACACAAAATATATTATATTAATTACATTCAAAGTAAAATAAGTAATTACAGACAGAATTCCTACCGGATAAAAAATATTACAGTGTTTTAACAGGTTGAAGTGATATAGGTTATATATTTTGTTTTTATAAAACTTATTTATATTTCCCAGTTCTGTTTATCTCAGTGAAGGAAAATGTTAGAAAGTAGAAATTATACGTGGCACCTCTTGCTTACAGTACAATGAAGGGGAGTAGCACTTTCTAATGAAGTCCTTGGATGAAACCCACATCCAGCCCATGTAGACCCATCAGATGTCCGTTTGGTGTCCCTGAGGGGGTCCAAGACACTACATTGGTGCTGCAGCAAGTGCAGCACTTGTTGCAGTAGGCTGTAGCCAACAAGGGTCCATCATTGATCAAACCAAGCAATCCAGACTCAGGTGCCGAAGCCATGGGGTTAGTCAGGGCAGACCCCAAGTCCTGCTTTCTACCTGTGCAGCCTACATTGCCAAGGCCAAATCCATTCCCCTGCTTTGGACACCATCGATGGTAGGGGGTGAGCCCGTTGCCTCCAAAAAGAGCATCCCCGGAATGGCACCCAGAGAAGGGCCCATGTGGACCAGAAGGACGACGGAGGAGGCTACACAGCAAAGCCAAAGGGGCTTCGTGCCCCCGGTGCTGCAGCTGATACTCTGCAAGTCCAGGTTCCTCTGGCAGTGATGGGCATATGCAAGGATGGACCTGCACCCGAGCCCACAGGGACCAGAAAATGGAAGTCCACAGAGATGCTGAAGGGGATCCAGGTTGCTGAGCTTCTGCAGCTTTCACAAGCCCACTGGCAGAGGGGCTAGCACATGGCTCCAGTCCACAGACGAACTTAAAGACTGATGAGGTGAACCAAGGTTGCGCTGCCTGGCCCCAAAGTGGCTAGCTGCACACCCAGCCTTCCTTCTCACATGGACTGTGCAGTGTACAAACATAGTGTCCCCCCACCCCACACCCATGGGTGTAGGCAGTGACCCCATAACAGTCTCCCTGGGATGGCACTAGCACCCAGGACCACTGAAGAGCAGTGCCAACACAACTGGAGGAGAGGTCATCAGTGGACTCAATTCCAGCCCCATGGCTGCCAGCTCCTGGGTGAAATGGAAAAACTGAGACTGGGAAGTTAGGTGGGCATGGGGGGCGGGACTCATCTGACAATGCTGGGGAGTATGCACACACATATACTCACTGCACATCCCTGCAAGGGAAGGGGCCACACTTCTCAACGGGTGATCTGAGAAGGCACCTACAACAACAGAGACTACAGGAATGGATGCTCACATGGGGACTTGGAAAGGGCTCCAGGGCACAGCCTTGTAGCACTGAAAAACTGGCCCAAAAAAATGAAAAGACAAAAAATGAAAAGCATCCACTAAAACTTTCTTTTTTAATTCAGGGAGGTTGCATTTAGTTCTTTCTCATGTTTGATTCATGAAAAAGAAATCCTGAAGTGTTCTGTAAAACACCAAACTCAGGATTTCATCTGAATTCCTCACTGAAGAATGAATAAAATAACCGAGCAACAGGTAACACACCTATTGTCACTGTGCTATCTCTCTCTGCAAAATGTTTTCCAACAATTCTTGTTGTTATATTGCATTTATCTTCCTCCTCCTGACTCCTCTCCTGATCCTCTTCCCAGGGTAATGTACCCCTCTTGCTTCTCTCCTCCCCTATACTTTTTCCCTCTCCCCTCTTTTTCTTCCTCCATCTATGCCCTTCCTCCTTTCTTACCCCTTCCTCCTCCTTTCCTTTCCTCTTTCTCCTACACTTTCACTTTCTTCTACTTCTTTATTGTCCTGGGGGTTGGAATCACATTAAGCAGATGCTCTGCTGCTCACTACAGGCCTCCAGTTGGGACTTCATTTCAATGACACTCTATCTTTACTGCAAATCCAGAAAAGACTTTTGATTCAGGATTTAATTCATTGTACATATTCTACATCATAAATCTGTGCTACTTCATACATTGTGGCTAATAAGTTTGATTATGTTTTGGGATTCAGTTAAACGCATTAGAAACAATATGTTTGAAGGCAATCTAGTGTGATCCTGTTACTCCCACATTAATGAACTGGTTATTTTGTATCTAGTAAAAGTATTCCATATTGCTCCCAGTTTAATGAAATGTCACTTTGTGGTAGCACCCACAGTAACGCTAACCCAAGGATTGCTGGGGATCAGAAGATTAAGTCCTGACAGATAAATCCATGAAATATGTATCTCAAATTAACTATTAAAAAGCCAGAAGAAAACCTGTGGCTACGAGGTTTAGTGCCATACTTGCACAGAATAAGCTGATGACAAGACCCAGGCCTGAGTTGAAGACCTGTGGTGGGTGCACACACATACACACACACACACACACACACACACACACACACACACACACACACACACACACACACACACACACACACACACACACACACAAGCAATTTCCCAGCTAGAGCTAGTAGAATGTCTGTTTTTCCAATAACATGTCTGAATTTTTATCCCATGTATTTAGATATTTTTGAAACCTTTGTCATCAACTTTCCTAATTGTAATAAATGACACCCTGTTCACTATTCTTTAATCCTGGTTGGAAAATATTTTAAGACACATTTTCAGGTAGAAAATTGAATTTGTTTTCACAATCGTAACTGTCTTGGTTTGTAAGAATGAAAGAATTGTGCCTTTAATTAATTAGTTCATAAATTAGAAAGGTAACACTAACCCTAGAACCAATTGCATTTGGATTCTAAAAGCCACACAAATACATTAGATTTATTAATCCCTTCTTTGATTCAATCCATTTTTTATAAAATAGTTTGTAGTTTTGGCCAATATTTTGTTATTTTTCTAATCTTAACCCTAACTGGAACATTCAGGAAAAGCTGTGATAATGGAAGTACAATATATTTCTAATATCTTTTCCTGAATTCCTAGAACCTAAAATAAGTTCAGATTTACTAAACATTTATCCCATTCCTTTTTTTTTTCTTTTTGTTGTTAGTGGGGCATCATTTCTGGGCCTGGGTACTATCCCTGAGTTCTAGGCATGGGCACAATCCCTGAGTTCTTTAACTCAAGGTGTGCACTTTACCTCTTGAGCCACAGCACCACTTTCTTGTTTTCTGGTGGTTAATTGGAGATAAAATTGTCACAGACTTTCCTGCCTGGGATGGCTTTGAACTGTGTTCCTCAGAAATGAGCTTCCTAAGTAGCTAGGATAATAGGCGTAAGCCACGAGTTTAATCCATTTCTTTACTCTATCCTCAACGCCCTTTAACCAGAAACCAAATCCTAATCACAATCCGAGTTAACAAGAAATGGTTAATGTAAGTAAAATTGTTTGGATTCTATTGAATCACTCATTTTTTTGCTTCTACTTCTTAGTGGAAAAGTAAATTTTACCCTAAAGCTTGTCCTTCCCTAATCCTAACAAGAACTAAAACAGTAACTCACAGTTTAAACCAAATTATATCTGAATGTTTGAAATTACACCCACATTGGTTTTCATTCATTCTAACTTTGATACCATTCATTCTTCTTAAAATATGTTGCAGTTTTACACAATATCTTACATCTTTTTTCTTATCCTAACCCCAGCTCTAACTGGAACACCTTGCCTAATCCTAAGCCTACATATAACTGAATCATAATGTTAATAGCAAGCCTCTATTTCACATTTATCATATCTCTTGCTCAGCGTGTAGGTCTAAATTTTACTTGCATTTTGAACCTAAATTTTTAAAGTTTTAAAGTGTTTTTCTATTTCATTTTCTATTTATATTTTCTACTTATATTTCTATGTCAGGTTTTATTTTTCATTAATTTTAAAATCTTATTTTATTGTAAAGAGGCTTACAAAGGGATTACAATTACATGTGTAAGGTAATTCGTTCTTTTCTTGTAGAGCATTGGAGTTGTCCCACTATCCTTTCCCTCTCCTACATCCCTCAGTCTTCTCTCTCAATGGTGTAAAGTTCATTCTCAACAGAGTGTGTTGTGAGTATCATTGTTTCAATGGGTCATCCTGTGTTGAACCTAAATTTTCTGTTACTCTAACCCTAATTCTAATTCTGTCTGGGATCCTAACCCTAACCAAAATAATAATGATAGCTCAATTCAGAAGTTAACTGAAAATAATCAAGGTTTTTTTCATCCTGTTAATCCACTGTAAACTTGAATTAACCTGCAGTTCACATTAAATTTTCCAAATTAGATTATATGTGCATATATAAAGATGTAATTTGATGTGAAAAACAGAAGAGCTTTGGAGAGAAGAATAATAAAACGGAAATAGAGGGAGTATAATCAAAAGTTTTAAATATATTATGGAAAGAGCATAATGAAAATGCCACTTCTGAAAATGAATAACCATTAACAAAATAACTAAAAATTAATAAATACATAACACTGACTTCCAGTGTTCTATTTTTTTTGGGGGGGGGGGGTTCGGTCGTGGGGCCTGAACTCTGGGCCCGGGCGCTGTCACTCAGCTCTTCAGCTCAAGGCCAGCACTCTACCACTTGAGCCACAGCACCAATTCCGGCTTTTTTTCTTTTTGCTTATGTGGTGCTGAGGAATCGAACCCAGTGCCTCAGGCATGCAAGGCAAGCTCTCTACTACTGAGCCACCTTCCCAGCCCCCTTCCAGTGTTTTTAAGAGTGCCATTTGTCTTTTGAAAGAAATATATATGTTAGATAAACTTTGTTTACACATAATTTATATTGTTATTGGCTAATTATTTAATTTAATGAATAAAAATCAAATAAGATTCCATGACAGAAAATATAAACAATTACTTAGTAATTGCTTGAAAAAAGTTGTAGTAATGAGTTTTAGGAAACTAAATTTCTCTTTCCCTACAAAGCAAAGATTTAGGGTTAGTAATCTAGTATTTCTAGTAAGTTAGGGAACATAATTGTCATGAAAAGCAATGAACTGTACATCTTTTGTCTTGCATGAGTGATATTTTAAACATTGTATTTTATTCAAATATATACTTAGGTTTACTTTTAAAAATAAATGCAATTTTATCTCCTTTCAGAACAAGTACTTACCCTGCAATTAAATGTATTACTATATTCAGATATTTGAATGCTAAGTTTTCTGTTTAATATATGATCTAAATATTCAGAATGACTTGATTTTTGTATTTGTAAATGTCTAAGCTCTAGGATTTTTGCTTCATCAATATAAATTATCTCATGAGTTTATTGTGAAGGCTCCAGTAACCAGTGTGGTCAAAAACATTTCTTAAATTCTAAAGTTAAAAACTAATCATTTTTAACCTTTTATTATATGAGTTCTTGTCTCTTCAGAGTAATTAAACTAAATAAATACTATTTTTAAACATTTCACTCATATTGTAAATAATATTAACATAGTTCATAAAGAGACTAATCATTTCAAAGTCACCATATTTGACGATCTTAGTGTGACGAATGTAGAGAGTATAAGAACCTTATTCTCAATAATAGATTCGGTTAAAGTAAATTAAATCATATATCTGGATTTCTAATTTGGAGGTAAATCAGATGGAAATAGGAAAATAATTACTTTGGGATTATTTTCTTCTTAAAATTATTTTTTTATTGTGAAAATACCGTACAGAGGGGTTACAATTACATGGGCAAGATAATGAGTACATTTCTTATCAAGCATTGTTGCCTCCTCTTTTGTTTTCCCTTCCCATACCTTCCCATCTCCACCCCCAGCCAAAGTTGTAAAGTTCGTTTTTCGACATAATGACTTGTCCATCTCATTGTTGCAATGGGTCCACCTGTATCCCTAATATTATGAAGCAAAAATATCTCTAAGAAATATATTTTTCAATAAAGTGTTTCAATCCTTGGGTAAAGGGAATTATGCTCTAATATAAAATTTATCTCCAATGAGAAATTCTGCAACTAATCTAATGTATGTTTTCCTGCAGAAAATGCTGTGTCTTCTATTCTTGTCATTTGATTTTAATTATATTTTTTGTTTGTGACATGTTCCCTACTTACATTTATTACAAACTTCTATAATTTTACAAATCATGCCTGTACACATTAATTTATGTAATTTAATATTCAATCAAAATTATCTTTTTTCCTGTCTCCCACAGGGAAGGATGAGGTGCTGCAGTATATTAAATGAAAGCACTCTAAAAGAGAGTCTGTATGGAATGGAAAATTGTAACATGAGGATGGGATCATGAGCATTTTCTATTTGGCTGAACAGTACAGTACTTTCCTATAGGACTTTCCTACCATTTGATCACACAGGGAAAGCCACAAAATTTGAAGTTCATATACAGGAATTACATTCCTAAAAGATATGGCAACCTGCTCAAAAGTTCGATCTTATCACTAGTACTTTGTGCTTGCTGGCTGATCTATTTCTCCATCATATGTTTTATATTATAAAGCACATTAATAATTTAGCTGTCAGTACATTTCAAGAGACTCCTGAAATCACATCTATTGCTGTGTAATATTCAGAAGAGAGGAAGAAGGTTAAACTGATCTCTGATTCCTCCCTTCAGCCTTCAATATGCTAATAAATTGGGAAAACAATCACGTTAGATGTTAGTTTATTTTCCCTATTTAATTAGAGATTAAGCAAATGTTTTTCGCAGTAAAAAGTGATGACAATGGTATCAGAGCTCTGATATGAGCACCTCCTCCTTAATAAGTAATGCTCTATGGTCTATAAATATGGAAGCCACACTAAAATTCTCTCTCTCTCTCACTCTCTCTCTCTCTCTCTACACACACACACACACACACACACACTCACACACACACACACACACACACATACACACATACACACACACACACACACACACACACACACACACACACACACACACACACACATGCAAACACACACAGCTGCCACCCAGAAACATCAGAGATCAGTTCCATTCCTTTGTAATTATAGTTGATTGGTGTTTGCTACATTTATTTTTCTTTGCTTCAGGATCTTGCCTGGACATGTATGTTTCCCTGAGATCAAGTCCCTTCTTCTTAGTATACTATGTGTCTTTGTATGCTTCAGGCCAATTAACAGTAACCTGAATACAATATCTACAATCTTGACATTCAAGTCAAACTCCATGAATTCATACTATTCCAAAATACTAAAATGTATTGGATCTAGAGACCAAAAAAAATCCACCTTGTTATTTTAGTAGGAATTGACAACATGAAATACAAGAATATTGATCAGGAACTGAGGTAAGAGAATGGGAGTATGTGGAAAAATGCCGAATATGGTATGTGAGTTAGAAATACAGAATTACATTCTATGGGCCCATTTATTGAAAACTTGCCATCTTATATTGAAAGTTCAATTTACATATACAGTTTTCCAGTTACTTTGCTTACATATCATTTCTGATCATAAATCCTCTTATGAATTTTTATAGTATCTTTTAATATATCACATGATTTGCAGGTACTTATCATTTTAAGGACAGTCTACTTCTACATCTTACATTCTGTGTCAAACCCTTATTTTTATTTCCCTGTTTGCTGAAAAAATGTATCCCTGGAAACAAGATATTGACAGCAAATCTGGGTGTAATTTTCATTTAGTAAACTTCAAATATAATATAAACTTTGTATTGACTAGTCATTTTCTAACAATGAGTGATATTCATGAACACAATGTTTTGGTGCCTTTAAGTCAATTGAGAATTGATGTGGTAGTCCTTGTGTCTAATTGTCTTAACCATTATATTATTTATATATAAACATGTGGATTGCACTTTTATATATTTTATGCAAAATAGTCTCCAGGAGTTTACATTAAAGTGATAATGGGGGGGGGGTAGCTTCCAGTTCCAAACCTTATATTTCATTAAAAGTACTAGATACATGATGTTTACTGGAGCAATATAAAAGATGAGAACATATTTCTAAAGAGAATGCATTTATTGATTAAGACATATAATAGAGTAAAATAGGTTTCTTGCTTGAGACTGCATAAATTACATATGAATGTAGCTCAAGATGAGGCTCAGAGATAAATTCGTATTTATATTACTGAGATTTATAACACAATAAAAGAAATATAGGTATTTTAAGGAATTGGTCATTCAGAGATATGTAATGGATGAAGCATGGAATTGAAAATAGCTGAGGAAAACAATTCAACATGCAGGTTTATGATTTTATAATATTAATATGAAAGAAATGGAGCTTTTGCCTTTCTGAAGAAGAATGTTTAGCCAGTAATTTCAATATAAGGCATCAGTTGTTATTATTCTAAAGTCTTTTCCTCCAAGATAATCCCCAGTACTATACTCGTCCTCTGTAGCGTAAGAAGTAATTATTTTCATTAGCTTTGCTTAATACTAATTTACTTGTAGCAAATAGGTTAAAATGTCTTCTCTATTTCTCTTAATGTAATAACAAATATTTCTCTCTTTCTGTCTCTTCATAGAAGCCTGAAATAACTACTTCAAAATAACACGAGCAGAAAAACAAAAATAACCTGATACAACCATCACAAATCCCAAATTATGTGAAAAAAATAACAATATATAAAATAAATCTGAGGAAAAGGAAAAACAATGGCAGAATAACAACAGAAAATTTCCCTAACTCTCTCTAATGAAACAGAGATTTAGATTCCTGGCCAGTACTCCACTTCTAAAGGGTCACACCAAGATAGCCATAATTATAGATTTACAGCTGTAATTATAGATATAATTATAGACATAAAATTCATAAAAAGATTTTATACTATCTTCACTAGAAAACAGAAATCTATGAAAACGTGCCCAGCCAGGCAGGTGACTGCTGTGACTGTATTGGCCAACATATTCAAAAGCACATCTGCAGTGTAGAAATAAAAGGGCTACATAGAAAAAAGTAGGAACAGAAATGTACATCAGAGAAAACCACATGCATACACAGAGACAATTCAACATACCATTGGACAGTCCGAACCGTCACTGGAACCATAAGTATTAACATCACAAAGTCTCACCACAAGTGATTTACACTTCTACACTTAATTGTATAGACAAAAACCTAATTCCAGAAAAACAAATCAAAAGAGAAGACCAAACCAACACCTAGCAAATCAACCAAGAACATAGAGAGTCAATTATTAACATCATTGTTTCCCCAAGAGAAAACCTCCAAATGGACACAACCAATCAGAAAAAATACAAGAAAAATATGTCAAGGTACTTCAATTCACACAGTAAATAACCAGGCATTAGAACAGACAATCAAGGACCTAGAAGATTGTTATCAAAATATTTTACAAATGTTGCTGAAAATGTGATTAATGAAAAGATAGAAAACCTCTACAAGGAAATTTGTGAACAAGATGAGACCAAACAAAGATTAGCAAAATAATTCATGGAGATAAGAAACAAAGATAAAGTCTGAGAAGTAAAGGGAGTCCAAGGAAAAAATGGATGCCTAGTTAAAAGATATGAGAGAAGACACAGCTAAAAAAAACATCCTTTGCAACCCCCCCACCCAAAGAAAAAATGTACAGAAATTCCATACAAGACTTAAAACAAATCTTTAATAAAGAGTTAGAAGCCCTAAAAAAGGACCAATTAGAAGACAGGGAAATCGAAAACAAAACAGAAAGTCTCCACAGCAAATAAATGACATAGAAGATAATCTCAGGGTCAAAGACAGAATAGGTTTAACAGGAAAGAGGAAATTATCATTTAGAACAAATAAAAGAAATAAGAAATGATATTGCCAGAAGTACAAGACTCATTTAGAAATCAAATTTCGGGTAGATAGGTATCAAGAATGAGAAGAGCAAGAAACTAAATGGATGGGAAACATATTACAGAAATATAGCAGAGAACATGCCAAACATCCAGAGAGATAGGCTCATTCAGAAAAGAGAAACTTTTAGAACACCAAACAGAGAATTCTAGTACTGAACAAGCAACCTCTACATCATAATCCATTAGAGGATCATTAAAGATCAAGGAAAGGATGCTACAGAGAAAAGACTGATTATTTATAAAGGATATACAGTGAGATAAATTACAGAGTTTTTAGCTGATATGGCAAAAAGAGAGCCTGGCATGATATATGACAAACATTAAAGGTAAACAGCTACCAATCGTTAATATGGGCCCAAGCCAAACTCCTTTACATTTAAAGGAAATATAAAAATATTTCATTACAAAGCAACTTAAAGCAATGTCTCTCTACCAAGTCAGCAGGATAGAAGTTAATCAAATATATCCTACATAGAGAAGATCAAGTAGAACAACAACTGATTATGTAAAATGCTCCCTATCAGAGAACAAAGTAAATATATTAAGAGTAGATGAGGCACAGCTCCGAACAGCAAATGTATAACATAACAGGACTTATCAGGCAATTCTCAGTCTTAACTCTCTAGATCAGTGGACTTAAATTTCCGAATAGAAGACATAGATTAAATAGTGGTATCAAAAAACACGTCGTATCCATCTAGCATCTAAAAGAGACATATTTTATTGACAAAAACAAACGCATACTGAAACTGAAAGGCTGGAAGGAAAATTTTCAAGCAAATGGACACCATAAACAGGCTGCAGTAGAATAACTAACATAAGATAAAATAGAATTAAAATTAGTACAAAGAGATATTACATATTGATAAAGACAACACTGAATTAGGAGGATATAACATGTCTAAACATCATCAACCAAATACTACTTAACCTAAAAACACATTTCAACACATCATTGTCATCCATGAATGACCGACCATCCAGGAAAAACTCAACCAAGAAACTACAGACTTAAATAACTACATTGACCACCTACCCCTACCAGACATCTACGGAATATACATTCATCATCAGAATATACATTCTTCACAGCAGCTCATGGAAGATTATCCAAAATAGAACATATCCTATGTCACTCAGAAATTCTGTCCAAATTGAAAGAAAAATTAATTGAATTCCCATATCTTGTCAGACTGTAACAGAATAAACTTAGAATTAAACAGCTAAAACAAAAAAAAAAAAATTGTAAAACCCATGAAGACTGAATAACACGTTGTTGAATGACCAGTGGGACACTGAAGGGATTAGAAAAGAACTGAAAGTTTCTGGAATTTAACAAGAATGAACACATAAAATACTAGTTTCTCTGGGACACAGGAAATGCAGTAGTTAGAGGAAAAATTATTGCTCTGAGTGCCTACTTCAAGCAATTGGGGAAATCTCAAATAAATATTTTAATTATGTACCTCAAACTCCTTGAAAACAGGAGCAAGCCCTAAACCAAAGCAGTAGACAGAAACAAATGTAAAAAAAATCAGAAATAAATAAATAAAGACAAAATAAAACATAGAAAGAATTAAAAAAAAAACAGAGTTTTTTTTAAATAAATTAACAGACTTGACACAACCATACCAAGTCTGACTAAGAAGAGAACTCATATAGATAAGTAAATAAAAAGCCAGCAGATTGGGAGAAGATCTTTACTTGCTCTACAACACACTATGGCCTCATATCTCAATATATTTAGAGCCCCAAAAGTTAACTCCCCCCCAAATAAAAACATATCCTCAAAGAAATAACAACTCTCTTAATAAGTGGGCTAAAGATTTAAAGAGAGACTTCTCTGAAGAAGAAATATGCATGGCCAATAGACGCATGAATAAATATGCAACATTTCTGGCCATAAAAGAAGTGCGAATCAAAGCAACATTGAGCTTCCACCTCACCCCAGTTAGAGTGACCATTATGAAGAAAACTAAAAATAACAGATGCTGGGCTGGTGGGGATGTGACCAAAAAGGAACATTACTATAGTATTGGTGAAAATGTAAACTTGTTCAAATACTCTGTAAAGAAGTATGGAGGTTTCTCAATAGAGCTCCCTTATGAGCCAGGAATGAGGGATCAAGAAAATGTCATATACGTTCACAACAAAACTCTATGCTTCCATCAGAATGAATGGCATTGCCCCATTTGTAAGGAAATGGAATCACTTCGAAAATATAATAAGTCAAACAAGCAAGACCCAAAGAATCATAGGCCACTGATTTTCACTCCTTTGGAAACAATAGAATATGTCTACAATATTCACAATAGCTCAAAAGCAATATGCATATCACCATATAAAATGATGCTTATCGAAATGAGCTCCAAGAAATGGATACAAGATGATTGTATAGTGAGCTGCTTTGGGTTATTTATATTAAGTTTTTACCCTTTGGTTTATTCCTTGTACTCACTGTTTTTTATTTCGGTACGCTTTGTCTTATACATGTTTATCTGATTTGGAGAAAGGGGAGAAAAATCACAGAAATGGTGGCACAAAGATTAACCAAAGCAAAAGTGATATACACTAGACATCATGTTAGAAATTAACTTTACAACTTTGGTGGAGTGGGATGTCAGGGTTGGGGGAAGCAGGAAAAAATGGGGAAGGGTTAACACTTAAAAAAAATGTACTCATTACTTATGTAACTGTAATGACCCCTCTTTATATCACTTTCATAATAAAAAAATAAGAGGACTCACTCAAATAGAGAAAATTAGAGACAAAAATGAGACAACACAACAGATATAAGCAAAATTGAGACTGTTATAAGAGAGTATTTTGAAAACCTTATGCCAATAATCTGGAGAATCCTGGAGAAATTGATGCTTTCCTATACTGAATCTGAAGCAAGAAGTAACATATAAGAAGTAATGAATATTAAATTTCAATAAACCACTTCCCATTCCAGAAAAAGCTAGGATTCAATGAATTTACCATGGAATTAAGGACTGCGGAGAACTTACAATATGCAGGTCTAACTCTTCAATGGAATGGAAAGGGAAAGGAAATTATCAAACACATTCTATGAAGATAGAATTACACACTTCCCCAAATCACATAGGGAATCACCAAAGAAAGAGAATTCTTTGATAAGCATTAAAACAGAACTTCTTAATAAAATTCTCACCAGCCATTTTCAGTAACTAACAAAAAAGACATATAGTATGATCAAATTGTGTTCATCCTAGGATACAATTTGATTCAATATTCTTGTCAGTAACCATAACACAAAGCATCAGCAGATGCAGGGGTGAGAAACACATGATCATCTATATGGATATAGAAATAGCTTTTAAAAACCTCCAATACCCCTTTATGATTAAAAAAGTCTGAGAAGCTAGGAATGCATGGAACACTCCTCAATATAATACAGAGTTTGGTTATGATAGAGTTAATTAGCCTTAACCTAACAGTGGAAGCATTAAGACAAAATCACGAATGAGACAAGGATGTTCACTCTCTACTACTCTTCAAAATGGTAGTGGACTTTCTAGCAAGAGCAATTGGAAAGAGAAAATAAGGGGATACAAATAGGGAAGAAGTAAAACTATCCCTTTTTACAGATGAAATGATCCTGTATTTAAAAGTCCTTATAGCTTCTTCCCTCAAGTTAGTAAAGGTGATGCTAACCTTGAGCACGGTATAAAACCCACAAGAATCAGTAGTTTTTCTGTGTTACCAACAATGGGAAGAACCAACCTGAAATCCAAAATACAATCTCATATGTATTAGCCTCAAAATCCAATCAAATCTAATCTAAACAAAACAAAACAACAACAAAACTAGGAATTAATTAATTTAACTAAAAATGTGAAGGAACTCTACTGTGAAAACATTAAAATCTAAAAAGGGAAATTGAAGAAGATTCAAGGATATGGAAAATCTTTCAATGTTCCTGGTTGGAAGAATTAAAGTGGCAAAAACTGCAATACTGCCCCAAACAATTGACCATGCGATACTCATCAAAATCCTAACAATATTCTTCAATGCAATAAAGAAAGCAATCCAAATTTAATATGGAATTACAAAAGTACACATGAAACAGAAGACATAGAAATGAACTCATGGGCCTATAATCATCACACACACACACACACACACACACACACACACACACACACACACACACACACACACACACACACACACACACGCACACTGGAATTCTAATCACCCATTAGAAAGGATGACTTTTCACCAGTATTAAGGAAAAGGAAAGGCTTGGGAAAATTATACTAAGAGAAAAGAGAAAGGAATGCAGACTCTCAGCAACATAGATTTCATGGATTTATTCATGGTAGCTATAAGGTACCCACAAATCTACAAGTAACCAAGAGAGATTCTACCTCATCCCAATTAGAATGGCCATTATCAAGAAAACTAGCAATAGAAAATGCTGGAATGGATGTAACCAATTGGGAACTCTATTACACTGTTGGTGGGAAACTAAACTTGTTCAACCACTGTGGAATGCAGTACGGATTTTCCTGAAATGAGTAAACATAGATCTCCCTTTAGACCCAGTAATTACCCTCATTGGCAATAATCCAATAAATAACAAACAAGCTCACATGAAAACTACCAGCATAACCATGTTCTGGGCCCAGGCCCAGAGTTCAAGGACTGGAAAAAAAAAAACTTACCACTGTTGTTATTTCCGCAAATATGAACCTTTTGACATAGGATACCAAATCATTCTATTTGCAGTAGCTAGAATAGGACTTAAATGTAGTGGTTGATAAAATGGCTTCTTTGTTGAATGTTAGGAAAAGATGTAGGCAGTCCAAGAAAAGGGAGATTTTTGTTGTTGGTCGAGGGGCTTGAAGTATGGACTTAGACACTGTCCCTGAGCTCTTCAAGTCAAGGTGAGTGCTCCACCTCTTGAGCCACAGTGCCACTTCTGGTTTTCTGGTGGTTAAATGGAGATAAGAGTCTCAGGAACTTTCCTGCCTAGGTTGGCTTTGAACCGCCGTCCTCCGATCTCAGCATCCTGAGTAGGTAAGATTACAGCTGTGAGCCACTGGCAGTAGGCTAAAAATGGGGGATTTTTAGAAAAGAAAATCGACCTCATCACCTGTGTCTAAACCTAGATATCACTATTAGAACACTTCACCCTCTACTCATTTCATCAGACATTTGTAAATTTTCTCTTTTCCTTCATGTGGGAATGCTGCGGTCAGTATTAACTCAGCTGTGGGACTGGATCAATTGTATGGTAATTGCTAGCACCTAAATCAAGAACTGTTAGATCAAAACAAATGAAGCCCTCATTTGGAATAATTATTTACTCTTTTTATTACAAATCTGTGCTTGATTACTTCCTAATGTGATGTTGGACCTCCTAACAGAGTGATGGCATTTTCTTTCTCTTCAGCATTCTTCCACATGTTGTAAAATATTTAAGAATTCAAATATTTCCATTGATAATTCATTAAGCTGACCTCTAAGTAAATGTGCATTTCTGGAATTTGGTCTGCTGTCTTGTTCTTATATGCGCAGGCTTACTATGATTTATTTGTTCTGCAAGGAATTTTATCTTCCAATCTTTGTGTGACCAATTTTATTCTCTCTTATCAGTCTTCCTGACCCTCTCTCTGGGGTCTCATTTCAGTCTGCCTCATAAAAAATATATTAGTTATCATCTAAATAACTCTCAGCTTCTCTTTTTTTGCCTGATTTTAAGTAGGCTGTGATAGCAGACCTGACTGGTTGTACTAACTCGAATTTTTTTGTTTGTTTGATTGTTTGATTGTGTGTGTGTGTGTGTGTGTGTGTGTGTGTGTGTGTGTGTGTGTGTGTGTGTGTTTAGTTTTAGAGGTCTAGGATTACTATTCAAGGTAGTAGCTTCTCTGGGCCCCAGTGCTTCCCTGGCCTAGAGTCAATTGGTTTTTCCCTGAAAGATACAAAGAACTGGTGACTAAATTCCTGTAAAATTGTCTCAAAATGAGGCAATCTGGCATCCTTACAAAGCCATGAATAACTCTGTAGTAATCCACTTACAGAAATGGTCTATCAAGATGGCTTTTCAAGGTTGACTGTGAAAAATGTTCATTTTCAATTAACCACCATAAAGCAGATTACATCCCTGGGAGCAGACTTTTGGAAGGGAGGTTCTGCATCCTTCTTTCTCTTATGATAGATCAAACCATAATATTCTGCAGTTGTGGCCATCCTGGAGCACATTTTCCCAAGAATATTCTGTAGTGTAAAAGAGGACCAGCTATGAAAATAAAGGTGAAAATACTTTTCTATTTCAGACTGATTTATCTTGCTTATATCTGTTGTTATTTCCATTACTTCTAACACATGGATAAATTATATTAGTATTTGACAAATGGCAAAGGATTAATGGCAAAGAATTACTTTCATATATGCAATATAATACACTTAACCCAGTTATGGAAAATTAAATCTAACTGTAGAAACAATATCAGGAATATAAAATAAGCCTCAATACGCATAATCTGGCCCACATACACCATCATCTAATCAGACATTCAGTCTCTCTATAAATATTTATTTGGTACAAAATCATAAAAATTTAATTAATGAATATGATTTTTAAGTATCATCTGAAGTACTCCTCATGCATATAATTGCATATACTTGTATAAATGTCACCTAGACAGGAATTTTACATTCATGTAGAAATCAAATTTCCACAACTTAAACTAGATGAGAGGGGTCATTCCCACGTGTATTGTGTGGTGTGAATTTTACCACAGTTCTGAATCCTTCCACCTAAAACCGAGTTATGTACAATAATTTATTATTTCATGTTAAGATGAGTGTTAAGTGTAGAATACACTTTGAATTATTACATTAATTCACAGAAATAAAACAATAATGATAAATTATTTGTTTAAATTCTAATGTTTCTCAGTTTTACAATTCATAAAATATATCATTAAAATTAGTTTCACTTTCTTCTTTTCTATAGCTGCTAAAATTAAAATTATATATTAAACATTCAATATTAAGAAATCAAAAATAAATAACATTATAAAAATGATATATTATTTAACTGTGATTTGAATTATAGTGCTAACAAATTGTGATGTAAACAACATTTAATAGAATTATGGGTAATACTTTTTAAACTTACCAGCTTGTTATTTGTTACCTAATTGTGTCATTTGTTATTCTTGGTCCAAGTCATCCCTTCAACTTGTTTAATTTTCTATTTTATCTATATTGGTTTGCTGATTGTGCATTTTGTTTTCTCTTTGTAATGACTGACATGAGGCTGAAAATCTGTGTGCTATTTTATTCCTTCCTATGTAAAAGTAAAATTTCTGGTCTCCACAGCTGTTTTACTGCACTATACTACAGTATTTCCCCCTTTCCTATCTCCTGTAATGCTGCTCTCATATATTTTATTTTTTATTAAAATTCTATTGTTAAGGTAAAGTATAGAGGGGTTATACTTACACAAGAAAGGCAAGGAATTCATTTCTTTTCTAACTTGTTACCCCTTCTCCAATTTTTTACCCTCTTCCCTCCCAACGCCCCCCCCTCAAGATTATTTCCAACATATTGTCTTGTGAGTATGACAGTTGCATAGGTTACTTATTTGACCTTTGTCTCACCATTTTTTTTTTTCTCTTTCCATTTCCAAGTTCAAATCAACATATTTACAATACCCAGGGCATCAGATTAAAATACAGTGACTTCAGGCGATAAACCATAGGTGGGGAAAACACAAAAGGATAAAAACAAATCACGTAGTACATTAAGAACAACAAAAAGTTAAATCAACATTTGTTGATTTAACTTTGAATCACCTTATACAGTCATATGTACATAGCTCTAGAGCTATTCTGCTCAACTATTAATATTATCCTTGATGTACACAATACTGTTCCCCAATTACCCAGTAATCCCACTTCTGGGCATTTACCCTAGTGACCACAAACAAGGCCACTCTAAAGCTACCAGCCCAATTATGTTTATCACAGGAGTATTTACCCTAGGTAAGATATGGAATCAACCCAGATGCCCCTCAGTAGATGAATGGATCAAGAAAGTGAAACACACACATACAAACATACACACACACACACACACACACACACACACACACACACACACACACACACCAAAGAGATATACATAAATGTAATACTATGCTTTCATCAGAAAGAAAGGTACCATCTCATTTTTAAGGAAATGGAAGAACTTGGAAAAAATCATATTAAGTGAAGTAAACTAAACAAAGAAACATAGGTCCCGTGGTTTCCTTTATTTGCAATAATTAGTTTACACCAAGGATAATATCATGTATTTTAATTTGAAATTTTGTTCTATATTGAGCATGCAACATTATGTTCATCTTATCCATTACTGAGGGAAGCACAACAAAAAGAGCAACCCCTACTCATAAGAACAACTCCTACTTACTTAGCTTCATTCATTTCTTTCTTTTTTTTTTTGTGAAAATACTGTACAGAGGGATTACAATTACACGGGCAAGATAATGAGTTCACTTCTTAACAAGATTGTAGCCTCCTCCTTTGTTTCCCCTTCCCATCCCTTCCCATCTTCCCTCCGCCCCCCACCCAATCCTACCCGCTTCCCCCCCCCCACTAAAATTGTAAAGTTCGTTTTCGACATAACGACTTGTACATTTCATTGTTGCAATGGATCCACCTGTATCCCTATTTAAACGATTTGTTTTTCCCCTTCCCCTCCACAAATTATACCGAACATCAAATACAGTGAAAGCAGGGGTTATACTGTGGGGAAGGGACATACAAACAACAATGAAATAGTCTTATAAATGTGTTAGAAACAATCGCATGAAAGAAAAAAAGAATACATATCTAAGGGTTCATTTCCCTAACATCACCTTATCAGACCTTTTCTACTTGACTCAGACATATACTAGATATTGCAAATCAGGGAAACCATGTAAGGCCAGTGTTGTCTCCTGTATCCTCATGTTGTACATTACAACTATATACTGATTCATCCTGTATATCTACTATCTTCTACATTGTGACCTAAATGCCCCAACAATTCCACGTTGCTTTACTTGTTAAAAATTTCTCTCTTAATTTTTGATGTTTGTGTGTGTGTGTGTGTGTGTGTGTGTGTGTGTGTGTGTGTGTGTGTGTGTGTGTGTGTGTTTACAAAGATCAGAAGACAATATTTTTCTTCATTTAGAATACATCTTTCAGGTCATTGTAAGTTGTGGCTAATGGGAGAAGTCTCTTGCTATTTTAAGGATGAAACAGAAAAAGATATTTGTGCATGTACCACAGTTGCTTTATAAGTCTGTAGTTGAACACTGAACTTCGATTTATATTTTGGCTGTTGTTGTGAATGATGATTACAATGAACTGCAAATATATTTGAGTTACAAATAGAGAAATAATCACTTGATTGGTGGGGCAGATTATATTTCAACTTTGGAGTTCTTTAGAAAGCTGCATATTACTTTCTACAAAGAGAATACTAACCTGCATTTTGTTGAAGAGTGTAGAAAATTTCCTTTTCTCCACTCTCAGCATTATTACCTTTGTTAAAAGGTAATAAAGGGCAGGTTTTTATTCTCTTCAGTACTCCAGACTGGCCTTAGACTTAAATCCAACCTCCTAAATGCTTGGAGTTAAAAGCCTTTACCACCACACGTGATTCCTTTGATTTTTTTGATAAAAGTTAGTTAGGTTTTTAAAATGAGGTAGTCAAATAAGAACAGCACCACGCACAAGGTATTCAGGTAAGGGGTAGGTTTATTCAGTAGACCTGCTGGGACCAGGCAAGGTTGGCACTCCACGTGGCTGGGAAAGGCCTGGGAAAGAGAGAGAGCTGGGAAAGAGAGAGGAAAGAGCTAGAAAAGAGCTAGAAAAAAGCAGACAGAGCTAGAAAAGAGCAGAGAGAGAGCAGAGAGAGAGAAGAGTGAGAGAGCAGAGAGAGCTAGAAAAGAACAGAGAGAGAGAGGACAGAGAAGAGAGCTGAGAAAGAGCTAGAAAAGCAGAGAGAGCTTCTGGGCCTGGGCTAAGCCTTATCTAGGGTATGGGTGGAGAAAGGTGTGGCCACATCAAATTCAGATGTGACCTCTTCCAAGTGTCCCAGTTGCTTAACGCAGATACTAGGTGGAGACTTTGCTGTGAGGACGGTGGAACAGAACTTACAGTTACAATAATTATGAAGTAGTATCATAGTAATTTTGAATTACATTTCTCTAATGACTTCTGCTCAAAAAGAATTAAACCAGCATAGAAGTGGTATTAAATAACTTTGTAAGCCCACTGGAAATTTTCAGGGCTTTAAGGAGAACATGTCTATTCAGAACTTTTGTACACTTTTAATCAAGTTTCTTGTTAATATCATCTTTAATCTTTCAAATACAAAATCAATAATTAATTCAAGGTATTAGAAAGCAACAATATTAAGCAACTCCTAACATTTTCAATTTTAAATAACATGATATTGCTTAATCATTTTCTGTTTATGCTTGAGACTATATAACTATATAACTATATAACTATATAAATAAAATGCATACACATTTTATTTATTTCACAATGATTGTTTTTTCCAAAGACTGCGTGTCTAATTTCCTTGTTTTCTTTCAGTCTCAAGTAGTTCAGATTTCAAATGAAGAATAAATGGACAGAAGCAAACAAAAAATAATATAGTTCCCCTCATCTTATGATGCCTTTACAAGAATGAGGAAAGTGTTCATCCAAGAACCGATGATAAGACATCGAAAAGAGAATCCATTCTTCTAGGTCTTTCTTAACTTTGCAATGTACCTTAAATGATGTAAAACACAATATAATGCTCAGATGCTTTGAATTTTTATCAGTTTTGCACATTTTCATATGAACTTCACCTCAGTCTACAACATTCCTTCATTATTTTGTCCCTGATATTTTTACACTCTCAAGACATAAGATAACCAGTTTGATTTACAGCATGAGAAATAATCCAACTGGCTTCCTTGGAAGAAGAGTATGGCCAATAGATTACATTACTTCTGTTTGCTCACTATATGCAATGGTTTCTGTAATACTTATCACATTCTTTTTAGTATTTAAAAAAAACTGCTGGCTAAACTCAAAACTCATTCATGGAAGTTTATGTTAAGTATTTCACAAGTTTTATTTTCCTTAATTCTTAAGATAACATTTTCTATAATGCTAATGTTATTACCATTTTAGTGTTGGGAAAAATTGTAATTAAAGGCAGTAAGTGCATGGCCCAAACACACACTGTGAGGAAGAAAATGAGTCAAAGTTTCCAAAAGTCTTTCAGCAATACACAAAAGGTAGGTAAAATCTCTCCATTCTCTTACACTCTCAATTCAATATTCATATTGTCCAAGAAATAATACCATAGCAATTATTGCCCATGGTTATTTTTTCTGTTACATTTTTTCTTCAACACAGACTGTGTTGGTGACATTGGGTTATCATGCACAGAGCTGAGCTTATAAGAAAGACAAATATATTCTGTCCCATTTTTCCAGGTTCCATTTTAAAAAGTAATAACTTTTAAATATCATCACTTACTTTCTTAAGAATCCAAAAAATGAAAAAATAATTCACAAATAATCACTCCAAAATGCTTTAAAAGTAGGAGATGATAAAACAGGCCCCCGTGAAGTAAACTTTCTTCTACTTTTAAAATTACTCTGCATGCCTTGTGCTGGTTGGTCACACCTGTAATCCTAACTACTCGGCATATTTACTCAGGAGCCAGAGATCTGTGGATAGCAGTGGAAGCCAATCAGGGCAAAATAAATTCATGAGATTATTTTTCAAAAATTTCAATGAGTTAGCAAAGGGCTAGGAATGGAGATGTAGCTCATATAGTAGCTCACCAATCTAGAGAGGAAAGGCCTAGCAAGACTTTGAAGCCCTTTTTTCAAACTGTGAGCACACCAACATACATGCAAGTGCATGAGAACATGTGCACGTGCACACACACACATTCATTCAAAATACCTTCATATCAGTTTTTTGCATTAATTTCTTTGTTAGCCATATTGTTTGAGTAAAATAAAGGAAATAAACTCTCCCATCTCAGAACATTTTCATACTTTTCTATTTTAAAAATACTGTACAGAGAGGTCACATTTACATGAGCATGTAATGAGTACATTTCTTAACAAGGATTGTTACCTCCTCCTTTATTTTCCGTCTACCGTCCCTTCCCTCTTACCTCTACTAGTAAACTCCCCTCCCCCCTTCCCCTGCCTAAATTGTAAAGTTCATTTTTCACCATAGTGTCTTGTGCATCTCATTGTTACAATGGGTCAACTTGAATCCCTACTTAAGCATTTTTTTTTCCTTCCTCTTCCCAAATTAGAGGAGCATATATACAAGAGGTGGGCACACCAAATTCAAATACAGTGAAAACAGGGGTTATAGCATGAGGGAGGAACATATAAAGAAACAAAAAAAATCACATAGACTGTTATAAGTACGTTCGAAACAATAGCAAGAAAAAAAAAAACACTTGTGTTCCTATTTGGGCGTTCATTTCCCTTAACATCATCTTATCTGGTCATATGTGCATAGATTTTGACTTTTTCTGCTTATCCCAGACATATATTAGTTATTAAAATTAGGAAAACCCTGGGACCTATGTTTCTTTGGACCTGGCTTACTTCACTTAATTTTTTTGCAAGTCTTTCCATTTTCTACAAATTGGGCGATGCCATTCTTTCTTATGGAGGCATAGAATTTCATTAGTACAAATAGCATATTTTCTTGATCTATCTGATGAGGGGCATCGGGGTTGTTTCTATATCTTAGCTATCTTAAACAATGCTGCAATAAATATGATTGTGCTGATAGGTTTAGTACCGTCTTGTTTGTGATCTTTTGGGTAAATGCCCAAAAGTGGGATTGCTATGTCATAGGGGAGTTCTATGTGGAGTCTTTTGAGGAACCTCCATACTACTTTCCAAAGTGATTGAACAAGTTTACACTCCCACAAAGAGTGCAGTACAGTTCCCTTGTGTCCACATCCACTCCAGCATCTGTTGTTGTAAAAGTATGGAATGGTACAGGAATTTGCCTATCATCCTTGCCCAGGGGCCATTCAAATCTTGTCTGTATTGTTCCAATGTTAGAGTACGTCATGCTGAATGGAGCATAGAACATGTTTTATATATAAAGTGTAATTGATTTTCTTAAACTAGACAATTCAACAAAAAGTAAGTATAAAAGAATTTTCATGAAATTTAAAGCCATGTACTTCTTACATAAGCACACATTTAAGAATAAAGTCAAGATTGACATGTCAAAAACAAAATAATTCCAGATATTTGTTGTTCAAGAGATGTGTAGGAGGAGGAATTCAATTATTCTATACAAGGCTCCTGTCATAATGAACACTGCAGCAAGTGTTAAGTTTTGTTAAAAATTTTAATGGTTTAAATATATTTAATTTTGGGAATTTGCTTATATATATATATATATATATATAATTTAGATTTATCTCTATATTTTGCTATAAATATTTATGATAAAAACTTTGAATAATTGATTTATAATATATCCTAGTTTCATATACCAAATTACATTCAGAAAATGGGATATAACAATTAACTAAAGTAAGTCTTGGCAGAAAAAATGGCACCCCTATACCATGTGACACCCAGTTCTGATATATTTCATTATGCCTCCATTTAATGAATGTGATTGTTTAAATGTTTCATAAGTACTAATTAAAATTGATCAGTGTATTATAATCTAATTGTTTACAATTTTATCCGAGAATCATTTAAGAACGTCCCATTCAATCATGACATACATCACATTCCATTGGTATTCATATGGATAGGAATGAGTTTCTTAGGATCTCCTGCCATTTGGAGGTGGCAGGACCAGGATTCGAACTGTGGGCTCCAGCTCCCACCACTTCAACCCGAGGATAGGGACTCACTGGTCTGTTCAAGAACATCAGCAAGACCAATGTTTAGGAAGGCACCAGTGGCTCTCAGAAGTCCTCCTTGATACTTATTATAAGGCCCGTAGACTTGGAGACCCCCCAAAAGACCACCAGGGACCAAAGATCAATGCAAGCGGCAATGAGTCTTTTATTGACGAGCTCGAGCACGGACCCCTCTGTGCACTGATATCCGATTGCAGAGAGAGGCCCCAAGCACAGGGTTACAACACTTTTCATATGTTCTTTGGTAGGGGTAAGGCCTCAGTATGTATTGGCAATGAATTAATATACCACGTGGGAAATTTAAGTCATAATTCTAGCAGAAGATTGGCGCAATATAAAGTGGGAAAAGGGCTGGGGCTAATAACTGGTCAGGTTAGTGAGCTATTGTGCTCTAAACTAATTAGACTGTACTTCTAGGGTAACTTAGGAGAAGTTGTTGCCAGATGGCCACTATCTCTGACCCCGACCCGGGGGAAGTGGTTTTGCCAAGCAGCCACTATCTCCGATCCTAGGCACAGGGGAAAGTGATCTGGAATGTGTACTTTGTCAGGTACTCCCTGCCAGAGGGTCGTTAATTTCAACTCCAGATCCAGGAGTTTCTGGGGCTCAAGGGAGGGTAGAATAGCAGCTGCATTCTTCAAGCAGATCTAATACAAAATGCAAATACAGGTCTATCTGATTATATATATCACACTTCTCATTACAAGGTTGAGATAGGAGATTATGGTCAAAGTCACCCTAAGCCGAAAAGTCCTTGAGAACCCTGTCCAACTTCAGGGCCAACAAAGCCAGAAGTATAGCCATATGACTCCAGTGTTAGAGGGCTAGCCTTCAATAAAGCAGCTCACAGACTGTGCCCAGATCCTGAATTCAAGGTCCAGGAGTGTTAACAAACAACCATACACAACAATCTGTGCAGCCATCTGCCTAAAGCAGGTCACCCTCAGCAGCATTTATTTACAATTTATTATGAGGCCAATGCAGGAAGAGTCACGCAGCGGAAGAGAATACCAGGTTTCTTAGAAGTAACCAATATTCAGAAAATTAAAATTGAGGACATAAAATGGTAGCATACTTATGTAAAAACTACCATTAAGAAAAAGATGAGGGGGCTGGGAATGTGATTTAGGGAGAGAGTGTTGTCTAGCATGCAAGAAGCCCTGGGTTTGACTGCTCAGTAGCACATTCAAGAAAAAGCCAGAATTGGTCTTGGATGTCAGGAGGAAAGAAGGGAACACTCCCCAGTCATGAGGCCTTCTGCAGCGTGCCAGGACACCAACATGTTCTTCATACAACCACAGAGCAGGAAGACCGTCTCCCACTTCTCAGTCAGCCAAGGGCCCCAGAGTCAAGAGGGCAGAGCCAGGTTCTAACTCAGGTGCTTGGAGCCAGAAGAGAAAGGACCCTGCCTCTCTTTGGACTGGGGATTTGCATTAATGATGTGGAGAATGAAGGAAGGAGAATGGACAGGCAGAGCGAGAAGAAAGGCCTTCAAATCTGACAGATGGAGAGTCAAAACCCCACTCCCTAAGACCAAAGAGCAAGGCTCTCTATTGTTAACCTAAAGATAGCCTGAGGTTTCCTTCACCTGAGGGAGGAAGGTTAATTAGTCATTGTTTGAAGAGGCTGAGAAAAGCCTGATCATTGTGTAACTCTGACAAATGTTCAAGTTTCCCCCTCATTGCTGGCTGTGTCTGGAATGAATGAAATGGTTTTGTAGCTCACTTCCCTGTTGAGTGTGTACATTCTAGCTCCTAATCCTGTAGGCCTAGGTCTCTTCGCATAGTCTGGCTTTTGAAACTGGTTTCTGCCTTCAAATATTGTTACACTGGAGTTCTTCCTGCTAACAAGACTAGGGCTTGGAAGCTGAGAACTTCATGTGAACCCAGGATTGGTCAATGATGTTTATTTCCTGCTTTATAACTCAATAACTCTAAGAACATTTAGAGTGCAAGCAACTTCTCATTACCACGGGAAACACAGGAAGCTCTTGAACATCTGACCTTTCAGCAGTAGAAGTCAGAGAGTCATAGACTTTCCAGCCCTGGCTTGCTTCATCCTGTGATCCTCAGAATTCAGCCTCCTGAGCTAATGTGATGGGCATGAGCTACTGGTGCTCTCCTAGGTTCAGAACTGTAATAATGTTCGCATTACAAGTCAGCTGCTTATCACAAAGGGCTTGGGCAGCATATTAGGCCTTTCAACATTGGACCTTTCAGAAACCTGTAGGACACAAGGTTATAATGCTAGAATCTGAGAGGCTATGCATATGAATGGGCTACAATTGAACCTTGAACTCTAACTCCAATTCTGGTGTACATGAACATTCATTTTTTCCAGAGAATGTTCTAATTTGCAAACAGGCAATGTACTTTGCTTAACCCTCACTTTTTTCCAGTTTTTGGTCTCAAATTCAAGCCTGGGCACTGTCCCTGAGCCCTTCAGTTCAAGGCGAACACTCTACCACTTAACCCACAGCACCACATGTGGTCTTTTTGTCATTCATTGGAGATAAGAGTCTAACAGGTTTTCCTTGCCTAGGCTGTCTTTGAACTGTGGTCTTCAGGTCTCAGCCTCCTGAGAAGCTAAGTTTCCTGTTGTGAGCCACAGGCATCTGGTCTGTTGTTTCTGCCTGACGTGGGGCTTGAACTAAGGGCCTGGGTACTGTCTCTGAGCTCCTTTTTCTCAAGCCTAGTGCTGTACCACTTGAGCCACTCCACAGCTTCTGGCTTTTTCTGAGTATGTGGCACTGAGGATTCAAACCTTACCATTATGCATGCTGACTCAGCTCAATACCACTAAGCCACATTTCTAGCCCCACCATTACAATTTTATCCCTCAACTTGACTATCCCCAATAAAAGGCTTCTGAGTAAAAATCATCTAAAGAAATTCCTATAGGAAAATTATAAAGATAAAGAAGACAAAGTTCATACATGGGAGAGACTCTAAACATGTGAAGACTGTGAAAAATGTTTCCATTTAATTATGTATCATGTTTAACACTTAATAAAATATTAATGAAAAACCAGTCAATGTTCTAAATTATTGTGTACAAATTTATAATAGATGTACAACATGTACTAAATATTGTGTGCATAATAATACTAAATACAATAAACAATAAGTAAATGAAAAATAAAAAATAAAAAAATACAAAATCAATAATAAAAGTTAAAATATGTAATAAACATACAGATGTAAATATATATCATATATTACACATATATAGAAATATTTTTTCCATTTCAGGGTTTTCATTCAGACGCTGGGATCTCTAGCCTGAATTTCTTTTCCTCAAGGACAGTGAGCTTTGCCTACATTCATGGTGCAAAAGAGTTACCTGGATGGTTAGATCAAATCCCAGCAATGATGGAAATACTGGCCCCAGTTCCAAGACAGTGACTTAAATTTTTTAATGGAAGCAGTTATGTTTATTCAGTTACATACTGAACATTAAAAAAAAATGCAGTGTAGAATTTTGTACATCTATTCAGACACTTTCTCTTACCCCCAAAATGCTTCTCTAAGCACTACTTTTTTCATTTTTTATTGTAAATATGTTGTACAGAGGGGTTACAGTTAAATGAGCATGGTAAATAGTACAGTTCCTATTGAGCATTGTTGCCTCCTCCTTTGCTTTCCCCCTACCATTCCTTCCCTCCCATCCCCACAACTACTCCCCCTGCTGAGCTCAGTGACTTAATTTTTAATTTTGGATTTGCATGGGGTTTGAACTCAAGTAGTGGCAAATCTGCATTTTCTTTCACATTGCTACATATTTACCATGACCCTGAGTTCAAATCCCAGGCTAGGAAAGAAAACTTGTAGAAATTCAAAACAAGGGAGCTTTATTTCTTTTTTAATTTAGTTAAATAATTAATTAATGTTTTTATTTATTCTTTATTTTGCCAACAAGGGGCTTGAACTCAGGTCATGGCAACTCTGCCTCAGCTTCAATCGCCCAAGGGTGGGGCACCCTCGGACCCATTGCCAATCCAGGGATCCTAGGCCCAGAGGGCTTTCAGGAAGAATAAGAAATATGTAGCATAGCACAAAAAATGGCAAGCTGCAGAGGATTGAGGGTTTTACATTTTTTTCTTTGCACAGTGACCATCCTAGGTCTGAATAACATGGCTGCAAAGTGGACCTGACCTGCCATACCTGAAGGCTGGCTTCCTATCAGAGAATCCATAGGCTAACCTGTGAACATAGGCCCCGGGTAAAAAATCCCAGTACTGACACCTACCAATGGCAGGAGATCACAAAAGACTCGTTCCTCTGCATAGGAATACCAACTGAAAGAGTACATCATGCTTCTGTCTAGTCTAAAATTGGATGCAATAATTCTAGGATGCTGATTGATCTTAATTAATAGGTTATTATGCATGAAAAGAATAATATTCCCTCAATGGTGATATAATAAATGTGTAAGAGTTGGTAGGAATGTAGTAGGTGTCATTCAATCATGGATAGATGCCTCTGGCGCTCGTTACTAATATATATTTATTTGTATACCACCCTCTGCCTATACATGTATCACTGTTTTAGCCAAACCTGGGGCTAGATCTCAATACCTGGGAACCACCTCACAGCTTCATTGGCTAAAGGCTGCCATGTTTACACTCATCCATTCATGAATTGGGCTTGCTAAACCCTGAGTTCACATCCCAGCATATCCAAAAATTTAATGTTTGAGTAAGAAGCCAAGTGTGATACATGTTTTCCTTTTCTGTGATAGTCCTGGGTGTCAGGAATGATGGAGAACATATTTACAAATCTGGATGCTGTTATAGGATGTAAACAATGTAATAAATGGTAGAGGGGTCATTAGAGTCAATGAAATAAATGGTAAATAAATGAATAAAACAAGAAATAAAATGAATAACCACACCCAACAAAATATGGTCTGACTGTGTGTATGGAAGCATAAATCCTATCTTTAAATTGGATATAAGGAGTATGTTTTCAAGCTCTTAGGCTTGAATTCAGGCCTAGAGAACAGGCCTGACTTTCATGTGTTCAAGCATGTTCAGATTCCCTTCCATCACGGTGCTGCATACGTACCCAGACCTGGAGTTCAGATCCCAGGCCTGGCAGAAAAAAATGTCATGAATTACAAACCAGGGAGCTAAATATTTTTTTAATTAAGGGCTATTGGAGAAGCCATAGTCTCACACGGCAACATAGGCCTACAGTTCGAATACAGTCATGACACTTCCAGATGGTGGGATATCCTAAAAATTCGTTCCCATCCACAGGAATATTGATGGAATGTTATCAATGTCACAGTTGAATGACATGCTCATGAATGGTAATTGTACACAATTAGACTTCATGATTTCAGTCGGCTGATTGATTTTATTTAATATATCATAAAACATTAAAAGAATACTATTTCTCACAGGGACGCAATAATTTCAGGACACTGATTTACTTAATAGTTTATTAAAGATAAAAATAATAACATTAATTACATGGAGGCATAATAAATACCCAAGAATTGGTAGGAATGTAGTCTATATAACTGAACAATGGATAGACATCTCTGGCACTCTGTATATATATATATATATATATATATATATATATATATATATATATATATATATATATATATATATATATATATCTTAGTGTACTATGATCTGCATTTAAATCTGTTCTTATTTTGTCAACCCTTGGTGCTTGACCTCAGATCCTGGAACTGCCTATCAGCTCAATTTGTTCCAGGATGGCATGCTGACACAAACACATTCATGAATTTGGCCCTGTAGGCCTTGAGTTTAGATGCCATCACGCCCAAACAATGAATCATGGAGTAAGAAACTGATGGTGACACATGTTTTCCTTTTCTGTGGAAGTCCTGGGTATCAGATATAAGTGGAATACATATGCAGAGCTATATCCTATTTAATCAATGTAACCAATGTTCTTTTTGCCATATTAGTCAATAAAATAAACAGTCAATACATGTTGGGTCTTTGTTTGCCCCGGAAAGATGGATGGGGCCAGGGAATGTTAAGTGTACCACTGGTCCTTTCCCTTAGCCCGGGAGATATTCAGACACAGTGGGGAGTCAAGTGAAGCAAGAACTGGTTAATTACCAGACAGCAAGTACCTTTTAAAGGGAAAATCTGCGAGCAATGGAAGGGGAGGGAAAGGAACCTACCAATCACTATAAAGGTCACACCCTATTATGCACCTAAGCTTTATCCAATCAGATTTTAAGGTAAACAATTGAGCTGTTCCCACTCAACTTCCTCTCAATCTCATCTTTGCTGCCCTTGTGCCCCACAAACACATGAATAAAACAAAAAATAAAATGAATAACTACACTGAATGCAATATGGAGTCAACCTATGTATGTAAATATAAATCATATATTTAAAATGTACACAAATAAGATGTATTCTAGTGCTGGGGATAGATTTCAGACCTAAGGAACAGATATGAATTTCTTGACTTCAAGAAGGCTAGCTTCCCCTTTCCACACAGTGAATCAGAGTTACCCAGACCATGAGTTCCAATCCCAGTCCTAGCAGAAAAAATGGCACCTTAATACTATGTGATGCCCAATTCTTAGGTATTTCATTATGCCCCATTTAATGAACGTGATTGTTTAAATGCTTCATGAGGTATTGATTAAAATCGATCAGTGTCCTATAATATAATTGTGTATAATTAGAATTATTAAAGAGCTGCCCATTCAATCATAACATACATCATGTTCCATTGATATTCATATAGAAAGGAATGAGTGTCTCTAAGGATCTCCTTCCATTTGGAGTTGGCAGGACCAGGATGCCAACTGTGGGCTCCAGCTCCCACCATTTTAACTGAAGGATAGGGAACTCACTGGTCTGTCCAAGAACAGCAAGACCAATGATTAGGCAGGCACCAGTCACTCTCAGCAGTCCTCATTAATGTTTACAAGTCTGTGATAGGAGGATCATGGTCAAATTCACACTAGGCAGGAAAGTCCTTGAGATCCTTGTCCAACTTCAGTGCCAACAAAGCCAGAAGTAGAGCCGTGTAGCTCCAGTGGTAGAGGGTTAGCCCTGGTCAAAAATAGCTAACAACACACACACACACACACACACACACACACACACACACACACACACACACTGCAGTCTAATCATCTATCTGTTTATATATCGGCCATTCCTAGGGGTTGATCTCAGGTCCTCAATTTGCCCGCCAACTTCTCTTGCATCAGATTGGTGTGCTATTATTTACCCACTCATGAAGTGGGCCTGCTAGGCCCTGAGTTCAAGTCACAGAACTGCCAAAAACTTAATCCTGGTGGAAAGCCAATTTTCCCACTTGGTTTCTTTATCGATGAAATTCCTGGGACTCAGGAATGATGTAGAATACATAGGCAAACTTATGTCTTATGTAATAAGATGCAAAAAATATTATATGTGTAATCATATTCACTAAAATATATAAGAAACAAATAAAACACAAAATAAAATGAATACTCTAACTGTAATATGCAGTAAAAATTTGTAGGTCAATAAAATTCATGTACTTAAAATATATACGAATATTATTTTTTCAAGGGCTAAGACTTGAATTCAGGCCCTAGAAATAGGCCTGACTTTCTTGTCTTCCAGAATGGTGATCTTCCCCATCCCCCACAGTGCTGAGGATTTTCCCAGACCCTGACCCAGACCCTGAGTTCGAAGCCCAGGCCTGGCAGAAAAAATGGCATGAATTCCAAGCCAAGGAGCCTCATGATTTTTTAATATATTTTTAATGTATGTACATATGTATGTATGTATGTATGTATGTATGTATGTATGTATGTATGTATGTATATATGTATGTATGTATTTTTCTTTTGTCAAGCACAGGGCTTGAACTCAGGGCATGGCAATTCTGCCTCTGCTTTGATCACTCCAGGCTAGGGTGCAGCCACTGGACCCACAGCCGAACCTGGGTTCCTGGGACCCAAAGGCTGACAAGAAAAAAAAATAATGGAAAAAAAAAAACTAGCAACTTGCAGATGACTACCAGTTTTACATTTATTTTCTTTGCAAGGTGACCATCCTGCTTCTGAATGACACGGTTGAAGAATGTTGGTAACTTGGTACTGCTGAAGGCTGGTGGGCTACCAGGCAAGCCATAGGCCAACATGGCAATATAGGCCCTGTGTTTGAGGCCAGGTCCTGACCCCTACCAAAGGATGGAGATCCTATGTCTCCTTCCTATTCACAGGAATACCGATGGAAGATTATGAATGGCAAGGTTGAATTAGTTGTTTCTGAATACTACTATATAAATAGAGTGATTATAGTAGTCCAATGGATTTTAATGAATATTTTTGACATATTCAAAGAATACTATTAATTACATGGACACAATAATTCCAGGGCAGTGGTTGATTTAATTAATAATTAAGGATGAAAACTATAATATTGATTACATGGAGGTATACGAAATACCCAAGAATTGATAGGAATGTAGCCTATGTAACCAAATAATGTATATACATCTCTGGCACTCTATAAAAATCAGTATTTATTTGTGTACTACCATCTGTATGTCTATCTGTTCTAATTTTGTCAACTCATGGAGCTGGATCTCAAGTTCTGGAAATGCTTGTCAGCTCAATATGCCTCAGGCTGGCATACTGACACTCATCCATTCATGAATTGGACCTTGTAGGCTGTGACTTTAGATGCCAGCACACACAAAAGTTGAATCGTGGAGTAAGAAGCCAATGGTGACACAGGTTTTCCTTCTCTGTGAAAGACCTGGGTATCAGGTGTGAAGTTTCATACATAGGCAAATCTATATCCTATGTAATAAATGTAATATTTCATGTGTAATAACAGTCAATAAAATAAATGGTAAGTAAATGAATAAAACAAAAATAAAATGAATAAGTACACTAAGCACAATATGGGGTCAGCATACGGGGTTCGATTTCAGGGACTGGGAAGTGCCTGGCAGCTGAATTGCCTAGAAGCTGCTGTGTTGACAGTCAGCCATTCATGAATTGAGCCTTCTAGGCCCTGAGTTAGATCCCACCACTGCCAAAAAATGTAATCTTGGAGTGAGAAGCCGAGCGTGACACGTTTTCTTTTTTTTTTGAAAGTGCTTGGTGACAGGTAGGATGTATAATTCAGATGAAAATCTATATGTAATATATGCAAATCTATATGTAATAGGATGTCATAAATGTAAAAAATGTCATAGGTGGAAGAATTGTCACTACAATAAATGAAAAACAGATTGAATTAGTAGTGAATCATTCTAGAATAAAATTAGACACTAAAATTATAGGATGTGGATTAAGTTTAATAATTTATTAAGTATTACCAGAATAAAAATTGCATGGAAACATAGATACCTAATAATTGGTAGTAACACATGATGCATAATTTAACTATATATATATATATATATATGTATCATTCTATTAAATATGAAATTATGTGTATGGATGTATGTACATATGTGATAAAAATAACAGGATATTGAGTAATTTAGTTAATGCTTTATTAATTGTTAACTGGGACACATCATTAATAATTTAATAAGTAATAATTTGTAGTAATATCTATAAATTAATAATATACAGACATCTTTCTGTGTATATATTGCTTATATACATCAATCTCTATTTATACCTGTTCACTCCTGGGGCTCGGTTGTTGAGTACTCACCTAGTGAGCATGAAGCCCTGGGCTCAATTCCTCAGTGCCACATAAACAGAAAACCCAGAAGTTCTGCTGTCTTTCAATCAATTGAGTTCTGCCCTTGAGCATAAATGCTTAGGGACAGTGTCAAAACCTTTTTTCAAGCCCCAGGACTGCCGCCAAAAAGAGGTACAATGTTCTAATGGCAACTATAGAAGGACAGGACTTCAAATACCACATGAAAGAGCAAGCTAGGAGTCTGGTGCTGACAGCTGCCACCTAACCTGACTTAGTCAGATATAAACTGCTGCAACCCAGCTCCATGGGTTACCCCCATCATCCTGGTTTACCCTGGCTTACCCCCGATATCCTGGCCTCTCTGGGGCTTTAAAACTTGACAGGAAGTCTGCTAGACTCTTTGAAATATGGCTTTAAGTGGTAGAGTTCTAGCCTTTTGCAAATGTTATTAGAACAATAATATCCCCAAGCTTTAAGCTCAAGCTCCATGACTAACCTCCCCACCCTCCAAAAAAAAATCCAACTAAACTGTTAGGTGTGAACTTGTGTGCTTTGTGAAATGTGCCTCAAAGTATGGTGATATTGATTAGAGCACCCTAAGTCTAATGACAGCTTGTGGAACAGAGCTACGTGTGAGTCATCCATAGGGTACTCTGTGATGAGTCCTACACATGGTGCTATGTGCTGAGTCCTTCACAGGTTGTAGTGTACTGAGTCGTGCATTGGGTGCCGGGTGCAATGCAAAGAGTGCCATGTGCTGTGTCCTTCACCAGGTGCATTCTTTCATTGGGTCCTTGTAAGATCTCCCCACTGAGATGATTATGCAGACAAGAATATTGAGGCTCATATATGTATCCATGGCAGGGACAAAATTATGTATTACTGTAGACTAGTGAGTTGTTTACTTCAGGCAATTGTTTGTTTTGTATTTTCTCAGTCATAAACCTTGAAATAGGGGTCTAAACTCTGACCCTTACCTCTTGGGCTCATGTTTAGCACTCCACCGCTTGGAGCCATGGGCCCCTTGCAGCAGATGCCACAGCCTAGGGGTCTATAGCTGAGGTCTCTCATCCTGCCTTCCGAGGAAGCTGAGATCTGAGGATCTGGGTTCCAAATTATCCCAGACACAAAAGGTCCCATGAGCGTATTATCTCCAGTTCACCACTAAGAAACCAGAAGTGGAAGCTAGGTGCTTGTCACTCATGCCTTTCATCCTAGCTACTCAGGAGGATGAGATCTGAGGATCATAGTTCAAAGCCAGCCTGGGAAGGAAAGTCCTTGAGACACTTAGCTCCAATGGGCCACCAGAAAAGCTGAAATGGTATTTTGCTCAAGTGGTAGAGCACAAGACTTGAGCTGAAGAGCTCAAGAACAGCATCCAGGCCCAGACATCAACTCCTACAATAATAACAATATAGAGAAACAAACTAACATACCTGAAGTAGAGGGCTTGGAGTATGCCTTAGGGGTAGAGTGCTTTGCAAATATGAAACCCTGGGTTTGATTTCTCAGGACCACAACAGTAAAAAAAAAATACTGAAGTAGCTCTGTGGTTCAAGTGGGAGAAGGCCATGATTGTACAAGACAAACTAGGTACAGTGCTCAGGTCCTGAGTTCAACCTCCAAGAATGGTGTATGTGCCCGTGCCCCTGTCCACCCACGTGCATATACACACACACACACACACACACACACACACACACACACAGACTAGAATTGATGCTGTTACACAAAATGGTAAAGCACCGGGCTTCTGCACTGAGCTCATGGTCAGCACCCTGGCCCTGTGTTCAACCCCCAAACCTAGCCACCCAGGGCCCAAATAGGAGAGGTCAAATGTTTCAAAACCTGATGGGATTCACCATCCCTAGATGACAGGAACCTTTGTGATATCAGACATGTGCTTGGATTTCCCAAGCTTCCAGAAACCTAGGAGAGGCATCATAGGCCCATCATCACTGGCAATGAAACAATGAAGTTCAGTACCCTAGTTGTCTGCCAGAAGGACTCTTGAATTATATTGAGCACTGTATCTGAGACACCGAAATATAGTCTCACAAA
The DNA here is from genome assembly GCF_024711535.1 of Dipodomys merriami. Taxonomy (NCBI): domain Eukaryota; kingdom Metazoa; phylum Chordata; class Mammalia; order Rodentia; family Heteromyidae; genus Dipodomys; species Dipodomys merriami. Next base: position 257,322 of record NW_027202324.1, read on the forward strand.
GGCAGGATAAGTGCACAGGACTTGTCCTGCCACAGGAGGTGTCACAAATGAAGGCTTCCTGTCAAACCAGAGCACTGGGGAGACAGAGAGTTTGGGATACAAAGAGAACTTTTTCTCCTGACCTTCAGAGCCTGCCCACAATCATCCTCACTATCTAACCCAGATGGAGTTGTTTGTTACACAGCTGTACAAGAGTGAGGCCTTTTGTCTGCCTGTCCAGACAATGAGAGAGACTTTTTCCAGCAGGCCTGGGATGCAGAGACACCCTCAGGCTACACTGGGAACAGTGAGCGGAGCTCTGTATTATGCACTGTCATGAAAGCAGTCTCTGTTATGAAATCATTTTATTGAATACAAATTTCCTAGCTTGATGTCATTCATCATAACTACTCTGGAGCTTCACCTCTAGGAATATATCCATACATACCCAAAGACATGGAGGTACAAGCTCTTTTTGAGGGGGCAGGTCCTGGGGTTGAACTACGAGCCTAGGCATTGTCCCTGAACTCCTTTTGCTCAAGGGTAGTGCATTAAATTTGAATCACAGCCCCACTTCTGGGTTTTCCTGTGATCTCTTAGAAATAACAGTGTCATGGATTTTGCTATACTTGCTGGGTTCAAACTCAGATTCTCTATACCTCAGCCCCCTTTGAAGCTGGGATTACAGTGAGAAGCCACTGGCACCTTCTTTCTTTTCTTCTTCATTTTTTCATCTGGAAAAGCTGACTTCTTAACAGGGTCATTCCAAAGGTTTGAATTTATAAATTATCTACCCAATGTTCTTTATAGCTGTTATCTCTGAGAAGGATTTTCTCTCCTCATCTTCTCCTCTCAGTCAGGTCACAGGTTTGAAGCCAAAAGTGAGAAAAGAGTGTCACAGGATTTGGGAGCAAATGTCCACAGGACACGCACGTTCTGTCACTTAGCATTGAGCTGCAGTGAATTTGCTGTCTCAAGATGAGAGGACCAAAAGCTGGAGCGATCCTTATACTGTCTTCATTGCTCCTTTTGTCTATAAAATGATCTAATAATTATGAGAGTTGTGTGTCTCCAACCTTAAGTATGTAGAGCACACTAGACTCGTCTTCATGTATCTCTTTTTCTCTAGTGCCTCTCGAGATTTAGACTAAGGTTTTGTATGGAGGGGCTCCTTGGTGTCTTCCTGAAGAAAGCCGATTGAATCCTGTTTGCAAGATTGCCATTCAAATTCAGCCTGAGCAGGCATTCTGTGAGACTCTTATCTCCAATAAACCACCAGTAAACCAGAAGTTGTACAGTGTTCCAGAGAGTAGAGCTCCAGCTGTAAGAGAGAAAACCGAGCAGGATTCACAGGCCTGACCAGGAAGGAAAGCCTGGGAGGCGCTCATGTCCAATTAACGACCAGATGGCTGGAAGTGGAGCTGTGAAAGTGGTAAAGCCTCAGCCTTGGGAAAAACAGCTGAGAAACGCATCGGGCCCTGAGTTTAAGCCTTAGTATGGCCACAAAAAATTTTTAGCGCTCTACCTACTTAATCTGTATACTACCTCCCAGAATGCAAACAGACCTTATGCAATGCTTCTCCCTTTATTTACTGATTTATTTTTCAGATATGCTCCTTATGCATACTGTATCATTCTCTTCATTGCAGGCCCATGGCTTTTCTCTTCCAGGGTTCCAGGCTGTGTCCTTATATGATACACTGACGCTCTCAGCATATTTTATTTACATTTTATTATGAGGCCAATGCAGGAACAGTAACAAACCAGGCAGGGGAAGAGAAGAACAGGTTTCGTAGAAGTAACCAGTATTCAGAAAATTAAACTTGGGGACATAAAATGGCAGCCTACTTATGTAAAAAACTACCATTAAGGAAAAAATGAGGGAGCTGGGAATGTGGATTATTGAAAGAGTGCTTGTCTAACATGCAAGAAGTCCTGGGTTCGATTTCTTGGTACACAGAATAAGTCAGAATTGGGACTGTGGCTCAAGTAGTAGAGTGTTACAGACAGTGCCCAGCCCTTGAGTTCAAGACAAGTACTGGCAAAAATATACCTAGGTGTTGGGTCTGTGTCTGTCCAACGAAAGATGAACAGGGTCCGAGGAAAGGTCAGTGCCGCGCTTGCTCGTTCCCTAGCCTCCCTCAGCTCAGGAGACATTCATACACAGTGGGGAGCCAAATCAAGCAGGAAGAAAAACTCATTTATTAACAGAGAGCAGCCCTTTTTAAAGCCAAAAAGTGTGGGTGGCATGGCAGGAACCAACCACTGTCAAGGTCACACCCTATCAGGCAACTAAGCTTTCATGGGCTGGTTCCGCACTGAACTTAAGGCAAATTGGGCTCAGCCCACTCTACTCTCTCAGCACCTCTTTGCTGCCCATGTGTCCTGCAGATTCCCCCTCACTTTTTTCTTGTTTTAACAGGATTACATTTGTAAGAATAGGATTTGCCACACAGGGGTTTCGAGGCAAGTCTGGGGGTCGAGATTCACCAGACAAGGATAGGGAGGGCCCTTGTGCATGATCCAAGAGCCTGTCCCAGTTGCCTCAAATCCCCACCTAGCACAGTAATAAACATCAGTCCCACCACAGTTAGAAATGTCCGAAGCAGTTCAATTATTTCCTGGGCATATATAAAAGTCAGTATCAGTATCTCGTAAGATCGTCCTCTTTAGAACATGGGAGCAACCTGGGTATTGGGAGTTCCACACATGTGACACGGTACATCCTCGTGGGCCACCACACTTAGGCCGTTCTACTATAGTCCAGAAAAACAAGGAAATTTTAAAACAAACTGCAGACATAGCAAAGCAATCCTGGGCACCTGGTGTCTTTTAAGTAAGCAAGTTCCTTGTACATTCCTTTAAGCTAGCACAGGGGTCAAAATGACCTTTGAGCTTTACTGTCAATGGCTCCCAATATCATCTCCCCCATCTTTGTTTAAAGAAGCGAAACCACCTGTCTTACATTGGGGTGGATTGCCTTGTCTGCCTTACTTGTCATCGGGAAGTTCTTCAGAGTGAAGCTGAAGGCCCTGTATTTAGGTTGGTTAGACTGACACCCCCTCTTACCTGTCTCTGGCTGCGATTCCTCTAGGGGGGAAATTCATTCACTTGGACCTTGATCTTATGTAACAGGCTGGCTAAGCTCAAATGAGTTTTGCAGTGTAGGTATTATGCAAGGAATGTATAGAAAAACCATTAGCAAAAGCATTACCAGGCCAGGAAATGTCATTACCAGTCCTTTAACATTAGTTAAGGATGGAATAGCAGTCTTTGCCACTTCAGAGTCCAGAGGTGGGGCTTGTAACAAAAGGTAGTTGTTTAACAATAAGTATGGATTCAATGCCGCCATACAAGCATTTAGTAAAAGAAAAATTGAAGCAGGTAATATTAAAATGACATATGGTGGTGATCAAAATGAAGGTCAGGCCACCAGGTCAAAGGGACAGCTTCTCTTGTGGTGCTATTGATGTTTTCTGCATTGCCAGTGCTGATAACTGCCCAGGTCAACCGTTGAGGTTGATGCAGATTCCGTAGGTCCATTGCCAGGACTGGGAGGGTCAGGACAGCCAACAGCTGGAGTATCGCCATCTGCAATTGTTAGAGAACACAAGAGCTTCTCAAGGGCTGGTTGCCCTTGGGGATAGTTATTAGATATCTTTCTGGATTTTCTCTTTTAAACACAAGCCTTGCCCATGGCTGTTTTTCTTCCCTTTGTTAGTTTATCTTTGGGCATCCTCTTGTATAGAGGAGATGGGTAAAAACTTAAGGTTCCTGGCAGGGATCCAAATGGGGGCTGTCTCCCCTATGGGAAAAACCACATCCAAATCCCCTGCCCATAGTAACTAAGGGGTCAGGTCCTCTCCAATGTCATGTCGGGGATAGAAAAAACCAATCTTTCACAACCAAGGTATATTCTGATGGTATAGCAGGAGTCCAGGGCATGCTTCTTAGGGGTGTTCTTATTAGCTCCATCCTTTCATGTATCTTATGTAGATCTTGGAGCATATGCCAAGCCCAGGAGGCTTTTTGAATAACAAATATTGGTGTTAGATATGGTCAATGGCCACTGCTCCATCCAGATTGGGCTTCCCGGCTTCCACCTAATGGGAGGTACTCCGGAGGAAGTGACATTTTAGGATTGGGGGTGCACCTGAGTGGGTAACCTATGTTCTTCTCTGTAATTATGAAAGTTAAAAAAATCCTTTTCCTTCACTCCCTCTAGATCCTGTTTAAGCCTTTGTGCTTTATCCCCATCCAGGATATCATCATAGGATGCTTGATGGTCTGTACTGACCACAGCATCCATTTGTCTTAGCATGTCTTGTCTTAGTAAATTGGCAGGGAGTTTTTTTTGCCACTAAAGGGCATATCTTTTCCTGTTCTCCATCTGGGCTAGTCCATGTCATAAGGGCAACCGTCTCTTGGAACTGGGTGTTGCCCTCTACCCCCAATAACAGGGGTCCAGGTGAAAGCTTCCAGTCCAAGGGCACTTCCTCCTCCTTGAGTATGGTTCCATCTGCCCCCAGTGTCAATTAAGCAGTGAAACCTCTTTCTGCCTACGAGAATACTCATTTTAGGGCAGAGTCCTTCCACCAGGGGGACGGTCCACTGGACCTGGGTCACCCTGCCACAAGGCTGCCTGGGCCTCTCAACAGATGGGGTTACTCCTTGAGTTAGTGGGGCTGGAGGATGCCCCTCCCCTACTTTAAAGGCTTCCCATCTAAATCAAACTTGTTTTCCTCCCTGCCCGTGGGGCAGAGTGTAGGGGATGGTTTGCCCCCAGGACGATTGTTGGTGGATTGTTGTAAACAGTCCCTCTTAAAGTGCTCTTCCTGCCTGCATTTAAAACAAGTCCTCTCCCAGATGATCTTGGGGTTCCTTGGCCCTGGGCTGCCAAATCCTGGGTAATAGCCTCAGTCATTGCAGATGTCTGAGCCTTTAAAGCTAAAGCTAATGATTGGAACTGGTGCTGTTGCGTTCCCACATCCTGGGAAGCCACCACCCAGCTGCCCAGGGAACTCTCTCTCAATCCCATGCAGGCCATGCGATGGTCTGCATTCATGCCTTCCCAGACCAGCTGCTTTACAAACTGATCATGGAGGTTCCCTTCTGGCAGCTTGCTGTGAATGCTCGATTGGATTCGGTCTATGAAATCTGGTAGAGGCTCACCCGGTTTTTGTCTCACTCCTGCTATGGGGGACTCAATAGGTCTATCATCCTGTTTGTACCACGTGGCAAGTCCTGCCTGCCTCACCTGGTCACAGTACGGGCCAGGTATTGTGGCCTGTTGGATGTCAGTGGAGTACCCTTCCCCCATCCCTACTAACATGGCATAAGTAATAGCTATCGCAGGTTGAGCCTGCCAGTTATTCTCCGCCCACATTCTGCATTCCTCCTCAAAGAAAGCACACCATTTAATAAACTGAGAACTAGTAAGGACGGCTTTGGACATATCCAGCCAGTCCTTAGGGACACATGGGTAATAAGCAATGCCCTGTAATAGGGTCTGGGCCCACGGAGAGTTTGGGCCATCCTCTGCCACTGCCTTGCGGAGCTCTTTAAGATCCTTAGCTTCCAAGGGCCTACTACTCCAAGGGCCTGTTAGCCCCTGGTGACAGATTGAACAGATACGCTTGGGGAAGTGAATCCTGTGGCCTAGAATCCGAGCTCTCGGGTGGCCCTTACTTTCCAGGGTAGGTCTTCCAGTAGGTTACTTCCCCACCCCTTAACCCCTCCATGGGATAGGGGTCTGGGTCTTGCAAGTCCCTCTCACAGGTCTCGTAGGGTGCCATACCTCCCCTCCAATCAGGGGAATAGGGAGCGGACTTACGACGGTCAGGATCACCTGAGTCAGAGGGGTTAACTTTCACCCTTATTTTGACGTCCACTGTGCATGTTTCAGTGCCCCTCAAGTCAAGGCGAACACTCTACCACTTGAACCACAGTGCCACATGGGGTCTTTTCGTGGTTCACTGGAGATAAGCATCTAAAAGGCTTTCTTTGATTAGGCTGTCTTTGAACTGTGATCTTCAGCTCCCATCCTCCTGAGATTCTAGAGTTCCATGTGTGAGCCACTGACATCTTGTCTATTGTTTTTGGCAGTCCTTAGGATTGATCTTAGGGTGTGGGTACTGTCTCTGAACTCTTTTTCCTCAAGTTAGCCACTTGGGCCACTCCACAGCTATTGGATTTTTCTGAGTTTGTGACACTGAGGATTAAACTTGGGCATTCATGCATGCTAAGGGAACTCTTTACCACTAAGCCACATTTCTAGTCTCACTCTTACAATTTTATCCCTCACTAGATTTACCCAGATCCTGGGTTCAAATCCAATGCCTGGAAGAATAAATATCACGAATTGCAAGCCAGGGAGCTAATTTTTTTTTATTTTACTTTTCTCAGTAAGGGCTTGAATTCAGGTTGTGGCAACTCTGCCTCAGCTTCAATCACGCTAGGCTGGGGTGCAGCCACTAGACCTACAGCTGCTTCTGGGATCCTAGACCCCCAGGTCTTGCAGGGAAAGCTATGCACAGAAAAATGTGGCCTTTTTATGTTTTCTTCCTTTGCTCGGTGACCCTCATGGGTCTGAATGACACTATTGCAAAGGGTACTTCACCTTGCGTTGCTGAAGGCTGCCAGAATATCTGGGAAGTCATAGGCCCACGTGGCAACATAGGCCCCGATTTGAATCCCTCTCCTAACACCAACCAAATGGCAGGAGATACTAAGAAAATGGTTCCCATCCATAGGAAGAAAAATGGAATGTTATCAGTGTCAAGGTTCAATGAGTTGATCATGAATGATGCTCCTATAAATTTAGGCAGCATCATTTCAGGAGGCTAATTGATTTTATTTAATATTTATGAAGCATAAAAAGAATATTATTACTTACATGAACACAATAATTTCAGGACAGTGATTGATTTCATTAATAGTATAAGGATGAAAACAATAACATTAATTACATGGACGCATGATTAGTACCCAGGAATTGATAGGAATGTAGTCTATATAACTGAATAATTTATAGACATCTCTAACACTCTATAACAATACATATTTATTAGCGTACTGTCATCTGCATGTCAATCTGTTCTTATTTTGCTAACACCTGGGGCTTGATCTCAGGTCTTGGGAACAGCCTGTCAGCTCAATTTGCCCCAGGATGGAGTGCTGACACTAACCCATTCATGAATTGGGCCTTGTTGGGTTGTAGGCCGTGAGTTCAGATGACAGCACTCCCCAAAAATTGAATTGTGGAGTAAGAATTTGATGGTGAGACATGTTTTCCTTTTCTGTGAAAGTCTTGGGTGTCACATATGAAGTGGAATACATATGCAGACCTATATCTTATGTAATCAATGTAATCAATGTTTTATGTGCCATAATAGTCAAAATAAATTGTCAATATATGAATAAAACAAAAAAATAAAATAACATCACTGAATGCAATATGGAGTCACCATATGCATATAAATATAAATCATATATGTAAATTGTACATGAATAGGATGTTTTCAAGTGGTGGGGATCTATTTCAGGCCTAAAGAACAGACTTGAATTTCTTGACTTCAAGGAAGCCAGCTTCCCCTTCCCACACTGTGCAACAGAGTTACCAAGGCCACAGGTTCCAATCCCAGTCCTGGCAGAAAAATGGCACCTTTATATTATGTAATAGTATAGTAATTCTTAGGTATTTCATTATGCCTCCATTTTATGAATGTGATTGTTTAAATGCTTCATAAAGCATTAATTAACATTGATTAGTGTCCTATAACATAATTGTATATAATTTTATCCTAGAATCATTGAAGAAATGCTATTTCAGTCATGACATACATCATATTCCATTGGTAATCATATGGACAGGAATAAGTTTCTAAGGATAGCCTTCCATTTGGAGGTGGCAGGACCAGGATTCCAACTGTGGGCTACAGCTCCCACCACTTAAACCCAAGGATATGGAACTCACCAGTCTGTCCAAGAACATCAGTAAGACCAATGATTAGGCAGGCACCAGTGGCTCTCAACAGTCGTCCTTGATACTTACAAGGCTGTGATGGGAGGATCATGGTCAAAGTAACCCTAGGAAGGAAAGTCCAACTTCAGTGCCAACAAAGCCAGAATCCCTGTGGCTCCAGTGTACAAGGCCAGCCTTGAGCAAAAGCAGATCACAGACTGTGCCCATATCCTCAGTTCAAGGTCTGGGACTGGGAACACACAGCCATACACAACAATCTGTGCAGCCATCCGGCTAAAGCAGGTCACCCTCTTGTCTCCAACTGAATTGGACATTGTTCCCTGGGAAAAGGGCTAGGGGAGCTGCTATCTTCTTGACTCCTCACATACTGTTTGCATCACAGGATTCTGGCCACAACCTCATTCTTTCATTGTTCTTTATGACCAAAGAGATACAAGAATGGTGGCCACGCCCACATTCCATGCTGCCTGGTAGCACCAGGATTCCCTCTGTTAGTTTACACCACTACCAGCAGTTGAGGAAGGTAGAGATGGCTGAGTGGTGAGAAGAGACTCAAGGTGACTGGAATATAGAAGGAAATTGAGATGCCTGCCCACACCCCAGCCCCCTCCCTGCCTTCCCAAGGTTCGGAATTTCAAACATCAGGAAATGGCACCCTGCCAGGGCATGTAAAGCCCCAACCTGGTCCCTGAGCCTGGTTCTCTTCTCTGAGGCCATGTGTCTGCAATGCCACTGCCATTGCTGCTGGCCCCACCTGGAGCAGCCTCAAGCAACTTCTCCCAGGAGCACTTGTGAGTAGCTGCCGCAAACCCACCCTTACCCCGGGTCAGATACCCCTCTGGGGGCACCATGACCCCCTACCGGTGTCCTCTCCCTGTCTGTGAGGAGCCACCTTTCTGTCTTGGGCATTTCTGAAGCAGAGCCTGGCTCTGGCTGGACTGGATAGAGGTCCTCCTTTCTGTGACAGGTATGCTCCACCAGGCCTGGAACTCTGTAATTGGGATGGTAGACATTTAGCAACATACACAATCATTGATTTAGATGGATTATCCCTAACTTTTACTCCACAGCAGCCGAATCATTTTTTTCTTTTTTTTAATTGTGAAAATACTGTACAGAGGGTTTAAAATTACATGGGGAAGATAATGAGTACATTTCTAATCAAGCATTGTAGCCTCCTCCTTCGTTTCCCCTTCCCATCCCATCCTCCCCCCTCACCCTTACCCGATCCTCCACCTCCCCCTACCAAAGTGGTAAAGTTCATTTTTGACATACAAATTCGACGTCTCATTGTTGCAATGGGTCCACCTGTAATCCCTATTTAAACGATTTGTTTTTTTCCCTTCCCCTCCATAAATTATAACATCAAAAACAGTGTAAGCAGGGATTGTACCGTGAGGGAGCGACATAAAAAGCAACAAAGAAATAATCTTATAAATGTACTAGAAACAATCGTATAAAAGAAAAAAAATTGAATACACACCTTAGGGTTCATTTTCCTAACATGAACTTATTGGAAATTTTCTGCTTGACTCAGATATATACTAGTTATTGCAAATAAGGGAAACCATGGGACCTATGTTTATTTGGGCCTGGCTTACTTCACTTAATATAATTTTTTCCAAAGCTTTCCATTTCCTAACAAATAGAGCAATGTCATTCATTCTGATGGAGGCATAGAATTCCATTGTGTATATATACCCCATATTGTTGATCCATTCATCTACCGAGGGGCATCTCGGTTGGTTCCATATCTTAGCTATGGTAAAAAAAAAAAAAAAGGCTGCAATAAACATAGTTGTGCTGGTAGCTTTATTGAGGTCTTGTTTGTGAACATTTGGGTAAGTGCCCAAATTGGGATTGCTCGATCATAGGGCAGCTCTATGTGGAGTCTTTTGAGGAACCTCTATACTGCTTTCGAAGTGGTTGAACAAATTTACACTCACACCAACAATATAGTAAGGTTTCCTTCTGTCCACATCCCTTCCAGAATCTGTTGTTATCAGAGTTCTTGATTATAGCCATTCTAACTGGGGTGAGGTGGTATCTCGATTTTGTTTTGATTTGCATTTCTTTTATGGCTAGAGAGGTTGAGCATTTCTTCATGTGTCTATCGGCCATCCTCTTTTCCTCTACAGAGAAGTTTCTTTTTAAGTCTTTAGCCCACTTATTTATTGGGCAGTTGTTTCTTTGAAGATTTGTTGTTGTGGGACTTAATTTTTTGAGTTCCAGGTATAATTTAAATATGAGACCCTTGTCCGTTGTATGGTTAATGAAGATTTTCTCCCAATTCATGGGCTTTATAATGATCTTACTAGTTATGTCCTTTGCCATTCGGAAGCTCTGCAATTTCACGCAATCCCATTTGTCCAACCTTTCTTTGATTTCTTGTGTTTCTGGGTCTCTATTAAGAAAATTTCAGCCTGTGCCAAGGAGACCTAGGATTTCTCCTATTCCCCTGTAATGTTTTCAGAGTGTCTAATTGACTCTGATTTATTTGATTCATTTGGAGTTGATTCTGGTGCAGGGTGATATATAAGGATCTAGTTTTAGTTTTCTACAAGTAGTTAACCAATTTTGCCAGCACCATATACTGAAGAAGCTGTCTTTCTTCCATTCTATTTTGTTAGCTCCCTTATCAAATATTAAATGGCTATAGGTATGTAGGTTCATTTCTGGGTTTTTAATTCTATTCCATTAGTCCTGAGGTGTGTTCTTGTGCCTTACCAAGCTGTTTTGATTACTATGGCTTTATAGTAGAGTTTGAAATTTGGTATTGATATTCCTCCAGGACTGTTCTTTCTGTTGAGGATCATATTTGATATTTAGGATCTTTTATTTTGTCCACTATGAATTATTGGATTGCCTCTTCTATTTCCTTGAAGAATGAGGTTGGAATATGGATAGGTATCACATTTAATTTGTAGAGAGCCTTGGGAAGGATGGCCATTTTCACGATGTTTACCTTTCCAATCCAGGAGCATGGGAGTTTCTGCCACTTTCTAAGATCTCTTTTGATTTCCTTTTTCAGGTTTTTAAAATTTTCATCATAGAGATCCTTCACTTCTTTGGTTAAGTTAATTCCTAGGTATTTTATTTTTTGTGGGACTATTACGAATGGAGATGCTTTCCTAATTTTAGCCACAATTTTCTCATTGTTGGTATAGAGAAAAGCCATTGCTTTTTTGTGGGTTAATTTTATACCCTGCTACTTTGTCAAAGTTTTGAATCAGCTTGAGTAATTTGGGAGTGGCGTCTATGGGGTTCTTTAAATACAAGATCATGACATCTGCAAAAAGGGAGAGTTTTACTTCTTCTTTCCCTATTTGGAGCCCCTTTAGGTTTGCATCTTGTCTTATTCCTGTAGCTAGGCATTCTAATGCTAGATTGAAGAGAAATGGAGAGAGTGGACATTCTTGTCTCGTTTCTGAGTTAAGAGGAAATGGCTTTTTTTTTCACCACTAAGTATAGTACTGGCTGTAGATTTGTCATATATAGTCTTTATTGTATTGAAGAAAGTTCCATGGATTCCTAATTTTTCCAGATCCTTCATCTAAAGGGGCGTTGGATCTTGTCAAATGCTTTTTCTGCAACTATTAAGATAACCATGTGTTTCTTATCCTTGCTCCTGTTGATGTGATGAATTATATTAATTGATTTGTGAATATTGACCCAGCTGTCCATCCCTGAAATTAATCCTATTTAATCATGGTGTAGGATTTCTTGGATAAATTGTTGAAGTAAATTAGCCAAAATTTTGTTGAGAAGTTTTGCATCAATGTTCATCAAAGAAATGGGTCTATATTTATCTTTCTGTGATAAGTTCCTGCCTGGTTTTGGGATGAGAGTTATGATGCCTTTATAGAATAAGTTCAGTAGTGAACTTTCTCTTTCAATTTCATTGAAGATTTGGAGGAGTATTGGTGTGAGCTCTGTTTTGAAGGCCTTATAATATTCTGCTGTAAAGCCATCTGGTCCTGTACTTTTCTTAGGTGGGAGGTTTGTTATTTTCGAAGAACCAACTCTTTGTTTTGTTGATACTTTCTATAGTTTTTTTGGATTCTAATTCATTTAATTATGATTAAATTTTAATTATTTCTTTGCATCTACTGGATTTGGGTTTATCTTTGTGCTCTTTTTCAAGGAGGTTTAGATGTGTCACTACATTGTTGGTTTCAGATCTCTCCAATTTGTTGATGTAGGAACTCATAGCTATAAACTTGCCCCTGAGTACTGCCTTTGCTGTGTCCCAAAGGAGCTGGTAATTTGTGTGTTCATGAACATTTGAATTTCCTTTCTAATCTCTTCCATGACCCACTCTTGATTCAGCAGTATGTTCTTCAGCCTCCATGTGTTACAGGATTTTCTCTGGTGGCTTTTGGTGTTGAGATTAATTTTATTCCCTCGTGGCCTGAGAGAATGCAAGGTATAACTTCAATGTTTCTGAATTTGGACAAGTTTGTTTTGTGGACTAAAATGTGTTCTATTTTCAAAGATGTTCCATGTGCTGCTGAGAAAAATGTGTATTCTGATGCTGCTGGGTGAAATCTGTGAATTGTAGTTGATCTATGCAGTTTTTTAGATCTCCAGTTTCTCTGTTGAGTTTTTGCCGAGTTGATCTATCTAGTGGGGAGAGTGGTGTGTTAAATTCCCCAACAATTAATGTCTATGTATCTCTGTGAGATTTGAGGGAAAGTGCTGTTTCTTGGATAAATTTGGGTCTTCCGTTGTTTGGCGAATAGATATTTAGAATTGTAATATTCTCCTGAAGGAGAGATCCCTTAATTAGTATGTAATAACCTTCTTTATCTCTTCTCATGTATTTTAATTTGAAGTCTCTTATATCTGATATTAGGATTGCAATTCTCACCTTTTTATGGGGGCCGTTTGCTTGGTAGATTTGTTCTAGCATTTCACATTCAAAATGTGTTTATTTTTATGGGAAAGATGTGACTCCTGAAGGCAGCAGATAGAAGGATCTTGCTTTTTAATCCAACTAGATAGTCTAAGTATCTTAATTGGAGAGTTAAGTTGTTAATGTTGAGAGATAGGACTGAGGTATTTGGGAGTACCTGTCATTTTATCCATTTTCTTGGGGGCTGCGTCAACTGGGTTCATCTTATGGTTCTTGGATTCTCAGTTTGGGTGCGATTTCCTAGCATTTATTGTTATCTCGTTAGTTTTCTACGTGTACGACGTCTTTAACAATGTTTTGTAGAGCTTGTTTGGTGGAGATATATTGTATTAATTTTTCTTTTCTATGGAAGGTTTTTATTTGACCTCCAGTTATGAAGGAGAGTTTAGCTGAGTACAGAATTTTGGTTGATAATTGTTTGTCTTTAGGACATGGTATACATCATTCTAGGCTCTTCTTGCTATGATTGTTTCCACTGAGAAATCTGAGGTGATTCTACTTGGTTTCCCTTTAGAGGTGATTAACCTTTTCTCCTTGACAGCTTTAAGGATCTTTTCTTTGGTCTGAATTGATCATGCGTGGATTATAATTTGATGGTGGGATGTCCTATATTGGTCTGGTCTTTTTGGAGTTCTAAAATCTTCTTGTATCTGAATGGTCTATATTTTTGCATGTTTGCGAAGTTCTCTGCTAGGATCCTGTTAAACAAATTTCCTAGACCATTAACTTCTGTTTCTCGGTTCCCCCCTACACCCATTATCCTCAGATTAGGCCTTCTGATGGTGTCTTCCCAGTGTTGAATAGATCTATCATATTTCTTGGATTTGTCTTGGATGGTTGTATGTGCTTTCTCTATAATATCTAGGCTGTCTTCAATCTCCGAGATTCGATCTTCTGCATGACCTAACCTACTATCAAGACTTTATACTTTGTTTTAAATTTCTTTTTCTTCTAGTTGGTCAGCTTTGATGGCTTCAAATTCTTTGTTGGAGCATTATTTTAGATCTTGTGTGAACTTCTTTACTTCCTTAATTTGGTTGTCAGTGTTTATTCTCAAATTATTTAGTTGATTCTTTATTCCCATTCCTTCTGATGGGTTCCATTCAACATTTCCTTTGTTGTCTAGCTGGCATCTTTCAGTTCTCTGTTTATAGATTCCATGAATGCCTTTAGTGATCATCTGCATTCTCATCCCGCTTTCTCAATTCCTGTATTTCTCTCTGATTAGCTTGCTCACATTCACGCAGTCCCTGTAGTTCTCTTTGAGTGATCTCAGCCTGCTTACGACATTCCTTTATTTCTCTGAGTGTTCTGAATCTGCTCATGCAATTATGTATCAATATTTGAGTAGCTTCCTCACTCTCATGATATTCTTGTATTAAATTTTGTTTTGCCTCCTCTCTCTCCCTATCATGCTCATTCAGAGTCCTTTGCAGGTTTTCAATCTTTTCATTTACTATATTTACCAGTAGTGTTTGTAGAGCTTTTTGAGAACTCTCCTCTGGATTATTGATTATCTTTTCTTACCCCTGATTATCATGAGTGGGAGTTGAGATACCCGGACTTGCCATTTTTCTTGTGTTTTTCCAGGTTGCTCTGCCCATTTGGGATGAAAGTAACGCTGGTTTTGTGCTAGCACACTATTTTAAGGGAAGCATCAACCACAGTTTGCAGTTTCACTGTCAAAAATCTGCAGATACAATCTAGTTCAACAGATATACATATTCAACATCAAACAACTATGTATTAAGGGGCTACAAACCGCAAAGAAGAATTTGGCAAACAGAAATTATTAAGTTTAGGTAGAGATATGGGTAAAAATCGGCATATAGGGATGTGGAAAGGCAGTGGGAGAGTTAAATTAACTAAATCCTAATCTCAAAGCAGGAAATAGGTTGGATAGAATGATAGTAGAGAGAGAGAAAATAAGAAGAAAGAGAAAGAAAAGACAAGAAAAATAGAAAAACAAAAATTAAAAATTAAGAAGTGCAACATTTAAAAATTATGCAAAATGAAAACGTAATATTTAGAGAAGAATGTGGATAGAATAAGAGAAGGGGAGGGATATAAAGGAGACGTGAAAAACTTAAAAATAAACATGCTTAAAATATTATGTACCTATAAAGAGGTAATACTGCTATTAAGGAATTTAAGTCTAAGAGGTTTTAAATTGAGTAATAAATTTCTGGATGAAGTTTGTACACAATGACGTCTAATAATCAACTATTGTCATATCTCAGGATGAGCAGAACAACAATTAAGTCATCCAAAGAAGAATGAAAAAGAAGAAAAAGTGAAAAGAGTGAGAAGGAAAGAAAGAAAGGATCAAATGATCAGTACAGCTAAACAAAAAAAATTTTTAAAGAGAAAAAAAAGTACACACACATATCCTCTAAAATAAAAATTATGAGAGGAAGAAAAAATTAATAGAAAAAAATTAAAGTTAAAAAATAAAAAAAAACTTTTAGAAAAAAATTTATAAAATGTAAAAAAAAAAGAGTTATTTGATTTTTTTGGGGGGGTGGGGGAATTGGAAGATCCTGTATCTCCCTTCTGTCCTTAACCTGTCTCTTGTTGGAGTCTCTGGTCTGCTTGTGGTGTTTGATTTTCCTGTGGCTTGAATTGTTTCTTAAGTCAGTTTGAGCAGGCAAAAAAAAATCACAGCAGTTGATTCTTGACCACAGGTGAAGCTCTGGGTAGGGTCAAAACCATTAGACCTCATTGTCCTCAGAGGAGTTATGAGGAAACAAAGGATTTATACAGAGGGAACTCTGGAGCATGGCTAGGTACATAGGGAGCAGCCTTTAGATAAGGTTCTCCGCAATTCTGTGAGCAAATAACAGGAAGGTAGCCGAAAAGGGCTCAGGTGGGGCCTGTTAATTGTGTAACAGATGTGGGATTATGAAACAAAACATTGCCCTCTTTCATAATTACCCTATACCCATGAGGAAGAGGATCCTTCACTATGTTGAGTTTTGCAGCTGGTGAAACCAAGGCAGAGAGAAGCCAGGTGAACTAGTTATGACTTCAACTTCACAGGAAGCGCTGCCTGACTTCGCTACCTTGCTCCCTAGGACAATGGGTGCTATTCAATCCACTTCTTGTGGTAGGAAGTCCACTTCTTGTCAGTCGTGGGGCTGGAACTCTAGGCATAGGTGATGTTCCTGAGAGCCTCAGCCAAAGGCTAGTGCTCTACCACTTGAGCCCAGAGCACTACTTCTGATTTTATGGTGGCTCTTTGGAGTAAGAGTCTCACAGACGTTCCTGCCTGGGCTGTTTATGAACCATGATCCTCATATCCAAGCATCCTGTGTAGTTAGGATTAGAATTCTGAGCTACTGGCACCAGACTTAATTGTAATTTTGACTTTTTTTCTCTATCTCTCACAAGAACTGGTTGAATGGGTGCTGGAGGAGGGGGCCCAGCATCCCCATGTGGCTGGAACCCAAGGAGGCCCTCTCATTCTGGAGGTTGGCTCTGGGTCAGGAGCTGTCTCGCTCAGCTTGTTGAAACAGCTCCATGAGATAAGCACCTATGTTCCCTGGCTACACCGTGAGAGTTCTTCATTGTCCATCCAGCCTTACTAGACTTATTGTATTGTATTTTTTTCTACATCATTTTCTAGCACCTGGCCAAAATTATGATACTTAGTTACGTAATGAAAATGTATTGCCATCTTAAGAAAGTTATTTAGGGCTCTGGGAATGTGGCTTCATGGTACGGTGATTGCCTACCATCCATGAAACTCTGGGTTCAATTCCTTAGTAACACATAAAAAACCCCACTGGAAGTGGTGCTGTGCCTCAAGTGATAGAGAGCGAGCATTGAGCAAGAAGAAAAAAAAAAGCTCAGGAAAATTCCCTACCCCTCAGTTTAAGCCCCTCGACTGGCAAAAAGAAAATAACAAATAAAAAACCAAAAAAAACAGTAAATGCAAAATAAATAACCCATACTTGGAATATATAATTGGTCCTTCCATACTGACACCTGATTCATGTACTTTACTTATATGAGGCTACTGTGTTGAAAA
The DNA here is from genome assembly GCF_024711535.1 of Dipodomys merriami. NCBI lineage: Eukaryota > Metazoa > Chordata > Mammalia > Rodentia > Heteromyidae > Dipodomys > Dipodomys merriami. The sequence continues at coordinate 274,230 of NW_027202324.1, forward strand.
AAGTTTTGTTCATTAAGTCACAGCAATTAATGCCAGGAATGTGCTTAGATGTCAGTTAAAGTTTAACTCTGGAAATTCAACGATTCCAGGATTTGTGTCATCATTGATAATCAGAAAGAGAAGAGTAGGCTATGTGTAATCTTGAAATCTTTTTGGTCAATTATGGCACCCAAAAGGCAGAGGTTAATTAATAGTTGTGACAGAAAATAAGGAATAACTCCAGACAGAAGGAATAAATGATAGTAATTAGGGTATACCAGAAACTGTTCTTGAGAATCATTTTTGGTTATTGTAGAACTAGTTGTCAACTAGGATTTTCCTCATTGCCTTTAGCATTCTAAATCTCTTAGGCTAGCTCTTAATCTCTGTTTGATAAATCTATCTCCTTCTATGCTATTCTTTCATACCTTCTCTCCTTTGCTTTCTAAAAATATTATTTCTATATTTCTCTATGAACATTTCCTGATACTAAATACACCTATTCAGATGTCACAGGATGCTAATGTAAGGGTCCCATAGCTCATCAGTCATTAATGTTACAAAATGGAAAAGGAGGATATATTTATTGCTACTTCAATTTTTCTGAAGTGCTGCAATGTCATCATTTGGTTAAAATTTCCATTCTTTGTCTACACAGTGTCATTCAGTGCACATAAATGCAAATATGAGCCAGGTGCTGGTGGTTTACTCCTTTAATCCTAGCTACTCAGGAGGTTGAGACCAGAGGATTGTGGTTCAAATCCAGCCTTGTCAGGACAGTCCATGAGACCCTAACCTTCAATTAACCACCAGAAACCAGGAAGTGGTGCTGTAGCTAAGCACCCAGTATCAGAGTTCAAGCCCCACAACCAACAAAAAATGTGAAATATGACTTTAAGTTTCCCCAAAAGGAATGACAAGATCAATAATCTTCCCAAGCAAAAGAGAATAATTCCAAAATGATTCAGTGCACCTACTTTTGCTGAGTTATGTTATGGATTCTTTGCTGGACATATTCTCCAAAAACAAATTGTTAAACCAGGGATACAGGTGGACCCATTGAAATAATGAGATGTACAAGTCGTTATGTTGAAAAATGAACTTTACAACTTTGGTGGGGAGGGAGGATCAATTGTGGGGAGGGGGTATATGGGAAGAGATGGGAAGGGGAAACAAAGAGGAGGCAACAATGATTGATAAGAAATGCACTGGTTATCCTGCCCATGTAATTGTAACCCCTCTATACGGTATGCTCACATTAATAAAGAAAGAAAAAATTGTCAAATATTAGCTTTACAAAAAACTTCATCTAAAATTTCTTTTTGAAAAGAGAAGTCTATACAATTGATGTCACTTGGCTTTCTTACTATCTTAGTTTAAAGCCAAACCAGGTAGGAGAGTCTGTCAAACACTTATCTGTAATTACACAGCAAAAAATACAGAAGTGGAGTTTTGGTTCAAGCAGTAGAGTACTAGTTTTGTGGGTAGGTGAGCAGGAAAGAAAACTGTTCAGGGACAGGGTCCAGCCTCTGGGTTCAAGCCCCAGAACCAACACAAGCTAAAAAAAAAAAAAAAAACAAAAAAAAAAACAAAAAACAAAAACAACAACAACAACAAAAAAAAAAACAGATATTTCACTGGGACCCTTCTTAAAGGAGTACTGATCTGAAAAGTGGCTCCTTTTGCTGATCATACGCACTAGATGCTTTTTTGAATCCTTATTGTTCTAGAGATCTCAGGACCAAACTAAAGGAATTGATAACTGACTCCTGCAACAAAAGAATCATCTCAGGGGCCGGGAGCTGTGGCTCACACCTGTAATCCTAGCTACTCAGGAGGCTGAGATCTGAGGATCGCAGTTAAAAGCCAGCCAGGGCAGGAGAGACCATGAGACTCCTATCTCCAAGAAACCACCACAAAACCGGAAGTGGCGCTGTAGCTCAAGTGGTTGAGCGATCGCCTTGAGCTGAAGAGCTGAGGGACAGTGCCCAGGCCCAGAGTTCAAGCCCCATGGCCGACAAAAATAAAAAAAAAAGAATCATCTCAGGGGTGAAATATCCATCCCTAAAACACTTTTAAACTAACATGTCTTTGTTTCTTTGCAGTAGAATTTTTTTTTTGGGGGGGGGTGCCAGTCGTGGGCCTGAACTCAGGTCGTGGGCGCTTTACCTCAGCTCTTCAACTCAAGGCTAGCGATCTACCAATTGAGCCACAGCACCACTTCTGGCTTATTTTTGCTTATGCGGTGCTGAGGAATCTAACCTAGGGCCTCAGGCAAGTAAGGCAAGTGCTCTAGCACTGAGCCACCTTCCCAGCCCCTGCAGTAGATCATATTTAAAACAACGTTATCTCCTTTTGTTCTATGCTGGTCATCAAATGGCACATTATATCTTTCTGTAATTCTCTCAAATAGAAGTTTACAGAAAAATTATATATGAGTAAAAACACACTAGACAATGTCAGGGACAGAGTTTCCTTCAAGCCTTTGGATTCTCTTCTTTTACAGTAAAAAGGAAAGCACAAGTTAATTTTAACTTTATCAATCTTTTATGTTCCATTCCTCTCCTGGGATCAGTTTCCACATCCAGTAACAATTACTTTCAGAAACAATCTATGGTGCTGCTTGAGGTATAATGAATGTTTTCTGGCTTCACCGAAATAACACAAGGACACCTTTGGACCTGTGTTAACACGTGTTTCAGAGACAACTAGTAAAGAGAAAATATGAAATTTATATTTCTTATAAATACATTATCCATGAGTATATTGAGTTCAAAATTTGTAAATTCTCTGTAAATTAAGGCGAATTTTAAAGGGGAGAAAGTTCTCAGATCATTTTTTTTGTGTGTGAGTGTATGTGCTGCACATTATTTCCCGAGTGTACATGAATTTGTTAACTCATGTTAACTATAGCAATAATAAGAGAAAGAGAAATTCTATGTTTAAGTATAAGGGTTCAATACACTACAGAAGACTCTACAAATAAGACCACGTTGAAACAATAAAGCCATGTCCAGTATGTAGATTTATGAAAGTGATATAGAAAAAGCATTACGCCTACGTGGAACACAAAGTATATTCTAAATAACGCTTGCTAATGACACAACTTTGTAGAAAGTAGAATGGAAGAATAATTCTGTTTCAAATGCAAGTCAGATATAAAAGCATGAACTTAATTGGAAAAAAAAGTCCATCTTGAGAGAGCAGGGATTATACTAGCCATGAACTGGTGGATAAGATCACATTTTTTTTCTTTCCTTTACTTATGTATTTTTGTTGATGGTGGTCTTGGCACTTGAACTCTGGGCCTGGGCACTGTCCCTCTGCTATTCAGCTCAAGGCTAATGCTCTACCACTTGAGCCACAGTGCCGCTTCCAGTTTTCTTGCAGTAAATTGGAGAAAAGAGTCTCCGGGACATTCCTACCGGGGCTGGCTTTGAACCCCAATCCTCAGATCTCAACACCACCCAGCTTAGGATCACATTTCTAACAGTGTACACTCAGCATATGTAATTTGTATATTCATCTATCTGTATATGAAATCTTGAGTTAAAAATCTGGACTACAGCTTAGACTTTAAACTCAAAAAATGTTTGTAGTTTAAAAGTTGATTCTACTGGATAAATGAAACCTAAGAATATAAAGGACTCTGGGAAGTTCAGTTTGCATCCAGCCTGGGCAGAATAGTGTTTGAGATACTATCTATAATTAACCAGCCAATAGCTGGATTGGAAGAATGGCTCAGGTGATGGAATAACAATCATGAGCAAGAATTATGAATAAGAGCTTGAGGCTTTTGCAAACATACATATAAACATACACATACACACAGAGGCACTTATATGTGCCACTGAAGCAACACTCAGAATATGTAGAAAAGTTAGAAAACAATAGAAAATATGTCCTGAGTAAGACTGGAATCAAGTAATAATTTTTAAAATGAGAAAATCCTCAAATGAACTTGCTTCAAAAAAGTTTGAGAATATTACATATGTAAAGACCAGAGATAGTAAGAGAGTCAAGTAATCAATATTAAAGGGATTGGATCTATGGAGGAATGAATAAGAGACCCGGCAGATGCATTGAAAATGTTCATACCCTGTGTCAAATGTTAGAACATCTTTGAAAATAGTACATGAACAGTCTGAGAAGTCCAGTGGATAATATCACTGGAGAAGTTCAGAATTTCTAATCTGTATCTAGATTAAATAAACCAAGCAGGGGCTGGGCATGTGGCTCAGTGGTAGAGAGCTTGGCTTGCATTCATGAAGCCCTGGGTTCGATTCCTCAGCACCACATAAGCAAAAAGAAAATAGCTGGAAGTGGCTCTGTGGCTTAAGTAGTAGAGTGTTAGATTTGAGCTGAAGACCTGAGGGACAGCACCCAGGCCCAGAGTTCAGACCCCATTACCAGACCCAAAAATAAACAAACAAACAAATAAGTAAATAAACCAAGAAACTATGGTGGGGCAATGTGATACAAGCCTTGAATTCGAGCACTCAGACTGACAGGAGATTAGAGACTGCAATTACTACTGATACCTTCCCTGAAGCAGGTAGTATAATTTTGTCTTAATAAAACAAACCAAACAAGATAGGAATATACTGTTGGAAGTTTGGGCTAATTTCTTCATTATTGTTTGAAAAGCCAAGTTTTCTATTGAAATGCAACTGGTATATAATCCTCAGTTGTGTTTTAAATGTTCTCTTCATTACAGAACATTCCTAGATGCAAAATGGTTCATGATTCCCATCCAAAATTTGAAAAAGTAAGTAATCATCATTCTGTTAGATTCCAAGGAAAGGATGAAGGATTACAAAAGCTTAAGCCTGGAGGAATAGCAAAGTTCATCTAATGTAGGTCTTTATAGATCTTGCTAAATTAGAGTTTAGACTTCAAAAAATACTTTGATTTCGTTTGTAATTTCATATTCTATATGATACAACAAATTATTTTTAGGTAGAGGGTTTAATTGACAAATTTATAAATGTTTCTTGCATTCTATTTGCCTAGCATATTGTTTCAAGAGAGTTATAATTAGAACTCAGTTAAAAGATAATTCTAACTGCTCATGTAGAAAATGATAATATGAATAATGTAGACCAAGTTGCCAACAAATTGATGACATCATTTATAAATTTAGAAAAAGTGTAGAGAGCTGCGAGAGCTGACCAAAGATGGCGGGGCCACATGGCACGGCCATGACCAAGGTGGCACTGGCTTCCGCCTTCCGCGTTCCCGTTGGCGAGTGCTCTCTGTGAAAAACAACTCCTTATATGGCTATAGCTTGGCTACTGGCCTGCTTCTGTGTTTGTGACCCTATTGGTATTTGCCACTTGGCACTTCGGGGTTGGCCATCCAGGAGGCTTATAACCGGAGTGCGTGTGCGGGGCGAGGGAGAAGCAGGAGAAGCTAGCAAACAAGGTTCCTGAATAAACTGCTTTGAGAAGAATCCCGGGTCGTGTCTTCCTTGCTGGTCGAGGTAGATGCGACAAAAAAGCAATTTTTTGAGGCTTTAATATAACATGGTATGAAGAGAATTATTGTGTGACATCTTCTTTCTTCTACCTGTATGTAACACAGGAAGCAATTTCCTTAATTAGGTGCCTCTGTATACAGTGAGAAAAATGCTAGGTTTGGGGTTTGTTTTTATTTTGTTTTTGTTTTATTGCTTTGTCATAGGGCTTGAAATCTGGACCTGGACACTGTCTCTGAGCCTGTTAAGCTCAAGGCTTTTGCCCTAACACTTCAACCTCAGTACCACTTGTGTCTGGCTTTTGCTGAGAAGTTTATTGGAGATAAGAATCTAGGGAACCTTCCTGCCTCATGGGCTTTGAACTGTAATCTTCTGATCTTAGCATCCTGAATATCTATGATAGTTAAAAAAGTATAAATATAAATAATATTTGCAAGAATACCAGGGTAGGAAAAATGATGCAACCAGTTTATTGTGGTGTTATTTCCAGAACACGGAGGGCATCACATTAGCAGAGGTGTAGTATTTTTCCCAATAGAGATAAGCTATTTGTGATGTGAATTAAGGGAATTTTGAGGTGCACACTACAAGTTGAAAACTGTTGATCTAGGATGACTTTATGGCATAAATTATGGGATTGATGGCCATAGAAATAATAGCTTAATCTGATAAACAATTGCTTGCTCTTGAAGAATTAATTATAACCGATGCTTTACAGTTTTATCCTATACCAGAATGTGGCTATTTTTCTGTTCACTTCTCAATCTGTAACACCCCATTGGAAAATGCATCTACTGCAGAATTACATAACATGGAAACAGGTACTATTTTGAATCTCTCAGGTATGGAATGTTCAGAATTTGAAAGTGAGTAGTTATTAGTCATAGGAATTTTGAAGAACATACATATTCTGTCCTCTAACCAACTTATTTACTTTTAAAAGTTATGGGTTTCCATAGAATTAAACGGTTTTCGGTTAGTATGAGAAAGTACTAGTTAATTCTTTTTTGAAAATATTGGCAATTATATTGTGAAAAAATTGTCTAATTGGATAACATTCAAGTTGATGGCCCTCCCATAAAGAAGGGGTAATTCATTCAAATTAGATGCCAAATAGTACTGATTTTTTAAAAGTTAGTACATAAAGAACAATATTTACTATACCAATACAGTGAAATTTTATTTCAGGCAGCTTATTTTTTAATTTAATTTTAATTTGAAAGTGATGTGCACTGGGTTAGCAATTGTAAGGCAGTGAATACATAACTTTTCAAACTTATTATCACTTCTTTCATTTTTCTCACAGTTTTCCTTCACCCCAAAACCCCTCACAAGTTCTATTGTACATTTCCAACATATTGTCTTCTGAGTATTGCTATTGCATTGGTTTGCCTTTTGTCCTTTGTCTCGCCATTTTGTTGTTCCTCTTCCCTTCCCTAATTAAGGTAAATGTATACACAATACACAAGGTACCAATATCAAACACAGTAGGAGATAAACAATAGGGGGAAAACCCAAGGAAAATAGAAATCACATAGTACATTAAAAACAACAACTGCGAATAAATATCTCTTTCCATATCTTAGAGTTCATTTTGCTCAGCATCATGTTCATATATATGCATAACAAAGTCAGTGGAAAATAATAGTTTCATGGATACTATATCATGAAAACAACATGTTAACTGTTTTTGATGGTAAAGGTGGAATTAGGATTGGTAAATTCGCGATTCTGATAAAGGAATTTCAAAAGAGTTTTAAAATTATGACAGGTAAATTTTAATTGTTCAAAATTTTAACTTAGCCTATTAAGAAAATTTAAAATTGCCTGAGAAAATAGGCTTTCATGCAAAGAAATTCATGGAGACTTAGCTGAGAAGTAGCAATGTGGGTAAGATGGCTCATTTTCACAATAAACAAACAAACCTCACAAACCTTGCTGTAAATCCTGTAGGTTCCCATAATAATTTTCCTTACCCAGGAAATATACTCTTACTGTGTGAAACAAGGTTGTAATGGAATTTAAATTCAAAGTTTTTTTTTAAAATAAGACATCAAAATTTGTGAATTGACCTTTAATTGCTAAACAGTAATTCTCTTAAAAAGATAATTTGAGTCAAAATATATAGGGAGAAAGTGCCCTTCACAATGAAAGAACGTATAGAGTTTACACTTTTCTTTTTTAATACTTTCCATAATGTCTTTGCACGTGAAGCACTGAAACACAGAACAAAATCTGATTGGATAATTCAAACCAATGATTTCTCATTTCATAGTAGCTTAAAAAACTATAATATCCTTATTAACATGAGATAGTGAAGACTTCTTTTATTACATAAGCCAAAAAGTTTGGGGATCAGAAAATAATTGAGCAAATTAAAAGGTAAGAAAACATGTGATTAGAAACCCTAGCTAGGCATTTTGGTTTCAGCTGTGGAGGGGACCAAAACTTTTTGATATAGATTGTCTTAATGTTTTTGCTACCTAAAATGATTTTACAGAGCCTATTTGGATCAGTGTAATGAAGAACAAATTGAATGAAGACATGACAATAAATTCCACCTCCAAGTAAAAGAGCTTTCAAAGAGAAACCATGAAGATGTAGCAGTGGGGGACTTCTTATAGTCATTCAGCTTCACTAGACTTGAAGCCAAGAAGTTGTGATTAATTGGAAATCAAGCAAGAGATAAGAGGAGGACATAGAAGTAGGAAATAGAAGTATTGTCCTTTGAAACAGACAATGTCATCCAAGGAATAGGTGATTTAACTCTATTCTTCTCCATACATCATGTTGAGCAAATACAAGACCAAGAGGAAAATAATCTATTTAAATAATTTTGCAAAGAATAACTTCACTGTTCCTGATATGGTATCTAAGGAGATTCTTAAGAGAGAAGATAAAAATCTTAAGAGAGAAGATAATAGTGGAGTATTCTTAGGTTTCCTCCAAATATCTTGTTAGCAAAATATATCGTTGAGGTTAGAAGTGATTGAACCAAAAAGTGGTGGAGTACTTATTTTTGTGGGCAATTTAGACACAAGAAAATTTCAAGGTAAAAGAAAAAAGAAAAAAAAATTATAGCCAAATACTTATGATTATAGGTCCTTGGACTGGATTTTTGGAGACAAAGTTTTGCATTAGTGTTGCTCCTCATTAACATAGTTGTTGGGTTTTTGTGGCAACCAAATGAAAATGGAAAGTTTAATGGACTCGCTTGAACAAGTAAACAGCATGATAGAAAATAATGGCAAAAAATATTTAATGAATTATTTTGAACAATTACTTTGTGAGAACAAAGAAGGAAAGAAAATTCAAAATCACATGACGTTATTAAAAGTATGAAAATGGAGTAGTGAAGAGATTGAGAGAAAACATAGAGTACTATTTTCTCTCCAGTGGAGTAATAGGTTCTTGATCTTGCTTCTTCCATTCTTTCTTCACAAGCTATCAAGTGTGCCTCAGGACTGGAGTATCCAGTTCAGACAAAGAGCACTCGCAGAAGAAAATATTTGCAGTATATATAGGTGATTTATAACCTTAGACAATCTTGTTAAATCTGTTCAAAATTCTCCCCTACCCCAAACTTCCCTCTTTGAACAGCTTTCTTTGCTTTTCCAAAGACCGCCCTTCTTTAACTGCTTAAAATTTTGAGAGGGCATATTCATACTCTCTAGAGATTGCTGTTTGGTTGTGATTTTTGTGTGTTTTTATTGTTGTTTTTAAGTGAATTTCAAAAGGTTGTGCAAGTGTGTTACAATTAAATATGTCCATCTAATTGTCTAATGTTCCTGGATCAGAGTCACTCCTTCTATCATTCTCAACCAACCCTTTCTCCAAGATTTAGTTCAGATTTACCACTTCCTTTATTACATATGTACATTGCATATTCTAGCTGTACTTGCCCCTTGTTCCATTTTTCATTCATTCTATTTCTTGACTATTGTTCCTCTCTGGTTTCAATTTCCTGATAGTCATTCTGTTAAACTGCCTGTTAATACTTTGAAAGGTTTATATACATTCCATGGAGTTTCACTCTCACATAGACTTGAACTGTTGTCAGCTTATATTTCCATAATTCATTCATCTGCAATAACAATTTGCAAGACTGGAGATGTTAAGCATTTAGACATGATTTTATTCTCATTCATTTGGAAGATTAATCTTTAATCAATAAGAAAGTTTAAAAATGGCTTAGAATTTATTCCT